>NW_010167026.1:31054-58391 GCF_000695765.1 Mesitornis unicolor
CCAGTTTGCTTCTCTCCATATAAAAGTGGTCCCGTGCTT
This sequence comes from Mesitornis unicolor, assembly GCF_000695765.1. Classification (NCBI taxonomy): domain Eukaryota; kingdom Metazoa; phylum Chordata; class Aves; order Mesitornithiformes; family Mesitornithidae; genus Mesitornis; species Mesitornis unicolor. The sequence continues at coordinate 31,094 of NW_010167026.1, forward strand.
TTCTCCATCAGGAATGTGCAGGAGCACAGCACAGGAGGCAGTCCTCGAGTCTCAGCATAGTTGGACAATCAGGAAAAGACAGCACTGGAAATAAAATTGTTCATACTGGGGAAGAGGACTGAAGGTGAAGTAATTTTTAATTATTTTGGTATTTATTACTGAAGTTCTCAACAAGAGTTGAATGTGTTTTTGGTGCAATAAAGAAGTTGCAATACTTGCCGTTAGCTATGCTCTACCTAAGGATTTCAGTGCTGTTCTCAGAAGAACCAAAAAGGTGGTATTAAATGACCTCCAGCATGAAACAGTTTTGGCAGGGTTCATTTTCCGTTTTGAAGCACCCTGCAGTCATCCAGGGGCTGTAGGGGACACAGCCACCAAGAATCACCCCTGTGTCCGTGGGGTCACATACCATCAGCCACTCAAATGTGCTCCTTGTCACCTGCTCCCTGTCCCTTCCACACAGTGCTCTCAGCTGCTGTGATCCTGCTGCATGAGCAGCTTCAAAACCCCAGTAAACCCCTTCTCACCGCTGTATCTTGAGCATCAAGGAGAACTTCAGGCAGAAGCTTTCTCTAACTCTGGCCATATGTCCCAGACCTCACCCAGGACCTGTCGCTGCGGTCCCTCACCCTGCAAAGCCACTACCAACCCCTGCAGCCCAGCTCCTGCTCCCACCACCGCATCCTCCACATGAGTTCAGCACATTCACAGCCATCAGGAATGGCCTCTGCCTCCCCTCCAGGAACTTCCTGGATTAAAGATTAGAACGCATTAAGAAAAACCCCTATCAGACAGCACCAAGTTGTAATATTTAGCACTAGCATAAGGTGTGCGTATCAAGGTAAGACACAACCCGTGACGGAGTGAGTGGTGGGACTGTCCCAACGCAGGCGCATTGCCAGACACCATGTCCAAAACCAACCAGAAGGTCTGAAACAAAGAGACCAGACGCAGGAGAAGGGCTTTGGCATCTGGGTGTAGCAGAGCAGGACACATGGAGGATGATGCTCTCACCAAGAGATAGTGATGGACCAGCAGGACAGCCAGCACTGCCATGCCAGGGAGGTCTCGGGCTATCACACAGCACCAAGGCCACCAAGGAAGCCCGACAGCCCTGGAGTTTGTATCCCACATCCTCATTTTTATATTTCCTGAATCACAGATTAATAATTTTGATTTTTTGGTACCTCTCCAGTCCTTTAATACAACCTCTGTACTACTGTGATGGCCTTTGAACCCACCTGAAGCCTTCCACTGCACTGCAAAACCCCAGCAAAACCCAGTTATTGTTTTGTGATGCAGACATTCAACTGATGAATTTAAGCAGAGATAGATGTACAGAACAACAAATATAAGTATATAAGCACAAATTATAGCCTTGAATGAGCAGAGTGTCTTACTATTAGAGAAGAGCAGCCAAGGATGAGACTACTAAGTAGCAGTAATTTACACAAAATCACTAGATGAACAGTTGCAGAAATGAGAACTACTGGAATTTCTCATCTGGAAGGCAATCAAAGTCACACAGAAACTATTATAAACCACAGATGCCAATTTATTTTTTTCCCCACATATAGAATTCTCTATATAACCATGATCTGAAAGAAAAAGAGTCTTCCGCCTGTCTGGCACTCACCGTCTGGCCCTTCGCTGCCTTTACTCCTTTTATTTCGCCGGACGCGTCTACCTTCTTCTCCAACGTGCAGCTTCTCTTCAGAGTTGAACAAGTTCAGCAAGGCCAGCTGGAAGAGGAAGGACAAGTTTAAGCATCTTTGGCAAGGCTGGCTTAGCCAGGCAGAGAGATCGGAGCCTGAACCGCAAATCCTTTCCACCAGGAATGGCTCTGCTGAGCTGGGGAGGGGAAAGCCAAAGCAGATGTGAGATGGGTGCTCATGGGTGCCCATCTTATCCCAAAGAGAGCCACGAGGAGCTGTGTCCTCTTGGAAATAGTCTAAGACTTGGGGGAAAAAATAAACTTGAAGGGTTTTGACAGAGAGGAGCAGCCCCCTGGGGCATGGGGGGGATGCAGGGATCAAGGAGATCTATTGCTGGAAATAATCAAACACCCCAAACACCGATGCAATCATTTCTAATTATCCTCTGCAAAACTTGCTCAATCCTGGAGCTCTTTCACCAGTACTACTGACTGCCAGTAAGTTTTTCCTCTCCCAAGCCCTCTTCTGCAAGCCTCATTAGCTACTGAGATTCAAAGGTCTTCAGGGACCTCTAAATCCCATTCAGCATACCACATAAATTAACACTTTAAACACAAAGCAAGTACATCTTTATAACATCATTTTTGCCAAGAGGCAAAAAAAAATTTTATAAAGCGACCTCTTATTCATGAAAAAATAGTTGCTGCATTAAAAACTCTTTTGACAGTTATTAAATCACCATTCCTGCCCAGAAACTGGAATTTCGGTTTAGAAACTCCACCAGTCCTGCCAGCTACCCCAGGGCATGGCAGATCACCACCAGTGGCGTTTTCCCCAGCTATTCCCACTTCCTAAATAATTAATCTGTTGTGAAGTTCCTTGAGTGCCAAACACCTTGTTACTACGCCGGCCAACAACCAGCGCTGCTCTGACCAGGGTGGGGTTTTCTTTGCGCTGAAGAAACCAAATCCCAGTTATTTAAACCATAAAAATACACATGCAAACCAAATACAGCTTAAGAGAAGAAGGAAGAGGCTTCAAAAAAGCAGCACCAAAAGGTTATCGAGTGCACTATTGCACCAAGAACAAAACCTGTGGCATCAAAAGCATCTTTGAGACAGCAGAGAAGAATAAACTCCTTCTGTGAATTGCTAGTTAAGAACAAAGGCTCATTCTGGCCATAAAAGTCCCTATCAGAAGTAATAACCATTAAAGTTGTATCATCCTTTGACATATCCTGGGGAGTTCTTGCGTTCCCTCTCACACCCCAACCCACCTCATCCCGAATTCCCAAGTTATTGCTGTTTAACCCCATCTGTGAGCTGGTAGGGCCACATTTACTGCAATTCCTGATGTTTTGTCATTGCAATGATGGTTGGGTCCAAAAGGACCCCGAAACGCTGTGGGATGCACCACACAGTTATACTTGGACCTAAAAAGCAACAAGTAAAAGCCAGCACTCACCTACCTACACAGCGTTGGATAGAGAAATCAAGGGATGAGCAAAAATGAGTGAACATTGCTTGTTGTGGTTTTTTTTAAACCACTTACTTAAATCAAGTTGAAACACTGCAGAACTAATGGGAGGAACAAATTGCACTACAATTCTGGTTAAAACTTCAACGAAATCATCACCGCTCCTTTTGAACACCGTTACTGCTTCAATCTCTTATTTGAACTTTCCAAAATATGATTAAATAAACGCACTGGAAACGGAGCGGCAGGGAACCAGCTCGATACAACGTGCAGCTCCCACAACACCGCGATGCCTTTGTCCAAGCGATATTTTTCATCTTGAGAAGATTTGGTAAAGGCGCAACCCTAATTTTCTTTTTTCTTTTCCTTTCCTGGCTATTACAATTTTAACACTACATCTGCAGGCTTGGAAAGCTGTAGCACAATGTTAAGCTCACCCCATGCCACCTCCTTGTCCACAACTGGGCACTGACGCAGAGATTAGGGATAAATACAGCGATTTCTTTTCCTGCCAGGTACAACATGGCTCCTCGCATGCCATCCTCCCAGCTGTGCTGTAAAGAGTCAGAACTACCAATGTGCTTGGAATAATTCAAAAAGTTTCACCTGGAAAATCATAAAGATCCGGAAAGGACAGAATACCCCGATTTCTTATTTTGAGTGATGGGGTTTGTGGTTTTCAGTGAAACAATCCAATTTTCTTACAAGACATGAAAGCTTTTCACGATCTGAACAAAACCATTTAAGTTTAGTCTCAGAAGGAGAAATAGGAAAGATTGGCACAGTATGTTTATTTTCCTGGACAGTTAATCATAATAACCCCTTTATTCACAAAGCCTGTATAAAGTCTTCTCCAGCCTGAACAACTTCAACTCTGCTATTCTGTTTTCATCCAGGTTTTATTCTTATATTCCAATTATCACTGAGCAGTCAGAATCAGACTCTGCAGCTTTGGGTCTGGACGCAGGGGTGCATGGCATTGTGCCTTAAATTAAACGAATTTATTCCCTCTTATTTGGTGTGGCCGCAATGAGGGAGCACATTTGCAGAATGGGACAAGCAGATGTTTGCCACCCATCTTGCAAAATAGCATGCAGCCAGACAGATGCAAAAGGAGAAATAACCGTCAGTGAAATGCTGCTGGCTGGACACCAGTGCAATGTTAAGACACGGATAAAGCAGCACTTCGCATGTCAGAAAAACACGTCTTGGTTGATGTGAACACTGCCCAGCATTGTAAAAATAACCCAGAAACATTTTGTACAAATATCAGTAGCATCCTTTCAGGAAAACGTGGAGCAAACACACTTGCAGGGCTTGAACGGGCACTTGTCCACACACATCCCCCCAGTAGTGGCTTGTGATTTGGAGATGCAAGACCTGGGCCCTTGCCGGCTCCAGCAGATGAGATACTGGAGCTGGCGGAGCAGGACCATGGATGTGGGTGGCCCCAGCCCAGGGGATGGTTTTGTGTGGTGCTGTGCCAACACATCTGCACCGGCCGAGCCCCCTTCGCTGTAGCATCCTGGCTGCCACATCCAGCCCTTTCGGAGGAGGTCTGAAAGAAATTATTGTCCTGATTCATTGTTTCGCTGAAACTCCTCATCCTCAAAGTCATGGTGAATCAATTCTTTCAGCCCCTGAGCTTGCAGACCAGGAGTAATTTTGAGGAGCCCTGCAAGCACTTACCTGCTCCCAAAAAAGTAGTCTTACTTTCCACAACAACAATAGAAAAGTTTGTAACAATCACCATTTCCCTTCTCCCCCAACCTAAAGCCTTCAAGTTACCTTAATTCTGGAAACACCACATAAAGCCATTACGACTCCATACTTTTAATCAAGAGGATCACTATAGGATGCAAAAAGGTCAAAAAGCCAAGTAAGGAAAACTCCCGGGGGAAACTCCACCTGAAAATAGCCTAAGAAACAATAGTCAAGGCATGCTCACCAGAATGAGCCCGTTCTACCTTGGTTGCTCTCAGCAAAATAAAGAAAAGCAAAGGCACGCATACAAAAATGCTGATTTTCTCTGCAGCCACATGCAGAACCTGCTCTGGAAATGCAGAACAAAGCTGCTTTGAGATGTCAAGGGAGCGCAGTGCGAACCCCCAAAATAACGTAGTCTGCAGTCAAACTCATCTGGTTTGTAAGGACAGGCATTCCACGCCCTACAGAAGTAAGAACAGAGAGATGTATGTATACACACATGTAATTTTTTTTCAAGTCACCATAAAACAGGAAGCTTTCTTCAGGCTGTGAAACCCAAATACACCACAGAGTTATGGCTAGATATACACACCACATGTAATAAGAAAAACAACGCTGGGGTGCCGAAATAACCGCTAAAGTTTGCATATTGAACTGCAGCCCTCCGCAAAAGCCTTAAGTAACGTACATCCCTCAGAAACACTTCAAGAGAATGAAGAACCACTGGATACCAAGGTATTTATTTCCAATGGTCAAACAGCTTGAGAGTGAGAGAAGTTGAAAAATAAACCCAACCAATGCAATTATGTGCAAAAGGTGTATTTTTTTTTCCCCTAGGCAAAGCCAAGTTTGGTAGGAAGAACCGGTGTCTTTTGGAGCACATTTATCACTAAACAAAACCCCTAAAGAGTTCTTTGCATGCTGCATTATGAAGTTGGCTTCCACTTAATCATGAGAAAGTCAGACCAGACAGCTTTAGACCTAATCAATAAAAACCATGCTCTCCTACACCACAATATCTTAAAGCACCAGAGAAAAAGAGCATGAAATCATCCTCTTGTATTACAGTTTAATGGTATTATTAAAATCAAATTCCCTCATCGTTTTCAATTTTGGAGATCATTAGTGTGAGAAGACTAATAGCAAGACTAAGCTCTGCAGAGGCACTCTCTGCAAGCAATACTGCTGTATTTCTGGTGCTCTGAAGTTCAGACGTTGGAGGCTGCAGTTCAGAGAAGCAGCTACTTGAATATCAGCCCCATTGTGCCCCATCAGAAATTCACCTCTAGTAACGTGGTAGAAAAAAACATTCAGGAGATTACTTATTTTCAAACAGATTAGAAGGAAACTTGGGGAGTAGCTTTGCTTTACTGATAAAGCAAACAAACAAAACCAATACTCAAAATATTTTAAGTCTTCTTTTTGTCATCATTACTTTTTCCTCATAAAAAGGCAAGCAGCAAAAGGGTAAACAATTTCCATTTCCACATTACAAGAATTTATACACAACGTCTTGTCTGCAAGAGAAGCAGCAGCCCTGAATGCAAAACTCTTATGATATATAACATGAGCCAGAGCGTGGCCAGAGATGGGGATGGAGAGAGTAGAGATTATATTTTCTTTGAGCTGGAAATCTCATAACCCATCTTCCTCCCCCAAATCTGGCGTTTTCAGCCCAGCTTGGCTGTGTGCATCCTTTCCAAGGTCTGGAGCAGGTTACACAACGTCCTCTGCAAACCGCTTCACTGCCTTTTTTCTCAGAAAGCTCAGGTATGATCCTCTCCTTCTTGGTAAATCCATGGCCCTTAACATGCTACCACCGCTTTTAAGGAGTGGATTTGAGATGGCTTCGATCTGCCAAGCATTTCTGTCCTTGGCTTGAAAAGCCTTTCCAAAGAGAACTGTGCAATCCCAGTTTGCAGAAGGACAGCAAGTCACGCTCCTGGGTCTTCTAGACACTGCGGTAACAGAAAACCATTAGAGAACAATAAAAGAGGAGGGAGCATATTTTCCTAAGCTTTTATTGGTATTTTAACTTCATTATCCAGGAAAGCCACTGTACTTTCCAGCACAGAATAGTAAATCCAATCGCCAGTTATCAGTTCAAGGCTCGTTACAAACCGACGAACACAATGAATTAATTGCCATTGGAGGGTATAACACAACACACTTTAACTCTTAAACTCTTCGGACATGCACTCTTCCCAGAAACTTTCCTTTCTAGTCTTCCTTTTTTATGTGTTAAAGAGCACTAAGTAACAGAAGCAGCAGACAGACAGATTTGCTCTTTGTGGGAGAAGGGAAGAGCATAACGGAAAAAGAAGGGTTGTGGCATTCCTTCAGCACAGGCAGAATAACCCATTCAACCCAAGAAACGCAGCTTCTGCCATAGATCCCCATATAAAGTTTGGTTTTAGCATAAAACAGAACCAGGTACACAGTCCAAATCCCTGGGTTACATGTCCATCACAACTATTCTGACTTTGTGGGAGCACCTGAATAGCTAAATTTTCTCTCAAACCAGCATCATTGAGAGCCTAGAAGGCTGTGATTTGGCTAACAAGGCTCCTTGCCCAGATGCTCACCTCAAAATACCCTTCTGTGGACCTGCCTTGGTCTGGAGGTGAGTCAGTGCCTCTCGTAAGGACATGGATGAAGATGCAATGTCACGACCTCGGCTGCACATACACGACATACACCACAGAGCAAGGGCTGAGGTTTCCAAGTCATTACACCTGTAGGCACTGAAAGGGAAAGCTAAAAAACACGACCCAGATGCAAAGCAGAACAAGGTCAAAGCCAAGTCTAACACTCAATATGAAGACACCTGTAGTACATTTTTTCATGGTAGCAAGAGTAAGAGGTTCCTGCTGTGGCTTCCCCATCCAGGCACAGCAGACCTGCAGGTACCGAGCACTTTGCTGAGAACACACTGCTTAAAAGGCTGAAAAGTATCAAAGTCAGTGCAAGGTAAGGAACTTAAATCAGTTCCCTGCGTCTCCCAAGGAAATCAGATTTAGCTGTGAACCAGCACCAGACAGAGATCTGCTGTCTATTAGCATGAATTCTCAGTTTTTCACATTTTAATTAGCCTTCATAGTCTTTTTCAGTCCCATTTTCAGCCAGCTGGGCTACGTCCCTCTCCATATGGAGGTCACAGTTTCCTTTCCTGCACACCAACAGCAATTCTTTTCTTATCTTCACATTTATATTATCAAAGCATTTATGCACTTTTAAAAAGCACCGTGCGCACTTGCTCTTGGGGGGAAAACACTGCAAGCTTAAGTAACTTGATATGAGCCATATTTTCTCCTTTTGCCTGTTCCGCTTTTCTCCATCTGTGCCTTTGCTTCTGCTTTCTCACCACCTGGATCTTCTCCAGTACATCCAGGACAGCATGAGGTCAATAGCACAACCCTCCTTGAAGCCTCTTAAAAACCTCCTGAAATCAGGCGCTGCTCCAGCAAAGAGGTCCAGGGCTCTGCTCTTCTACTTGAAGCGCCTCCGTTGCCCTGTGAAATAAAGAGCTGGGGTCTCTCCAGCCTGCAAAGGCTCGCCCACAGCCACCTTGGGTCTCCTCCTTAGGAGAAAGCTTCCTTTTGCTGTGTTTGAAAACATTTTGCAGAGTACCTGGCATGTTCTGTTCGCCATGACAGAAACACTGATCTCATCTGGCTTCCACAACCAATGTAACAAGAACCATAACGAGCCGAGGAGATCATTCCCAGGAGCTGCTGTGCTGAAATGTGCTTCTCTTCCACTCAATGTCTTCTACTTGTACCACTTTCAGACGTTTCTTATGAGACAGGAGCACTGAGATCCCAACATGTCAGACAGCTGGGAAGAACAGCTTCTTGAATGGAGAGACATCTCTCATCAAAGGAGACACACACTCAAGGTGATAAAGCCAAAGCCACCTCTTCTTGCAAGAAGTGGCCAACCAACATCACAGATGCAACCAGATTCTGCTCTGGAGCCTTCAGTTGAGAACATGGGCTTCAGTACCTGAATTTATGACATTTTCCAGTTCTCTTATAATTGCCTTTTTATCTTTTGAAATTCTACATACACCCACTGCTTGAGACAGGACTGGTTACAGTGGAAAATTGGTTTGGATTCACTCACCGAGATGATTCCTACAGTAAAAAGTTACAGGAGAACATCTGTCAGACACTGGAATTGATGATCTTAATTCTGCCCTTGCTATCAGACATCCACTCCTACCTGTTTTTAAAAAAAAAATCTTCTAAAATCTTCATAGTTTTGAGACTTTTTTGCAATAAACTGTTCAGCTAGATAAAGTTTTAAAAACATTCTTCCTTGCTCCATAACAAAACAAAGACTTCCTGTTAGAGAGCCTTTTTCCTTTCAGCGCAAGGGTTTTAAAATCCTACTTTCTAAATCTGGATGTTAAAATTGGCCTGCAGCTATGATTAATTTTTATGACATTTTATTGGAAGGAGGAAAACAGAATGGAAGGAAACAGGAGGAGGGAATCAAGTAGTCCAAAATCAAACAGTGATACTAAAAAGAAAGGAAAAACAAGTCCCCTGTAAATGTAACATCTATGAAATAACGCATCCAATGTAAGGATTAAAAAGTCCACTAGAGCAACTGGGAAATAATCTCAATCAAATTCATGCATTTAAAATAGTTTCCATACTCAAGCCCTCAATGAAAAAGCCAGAAAAACCAATCCCATACCTGCAGGAGTGGATGATATCGCGATGGGAGACAGCGGCTGCCGGTTTCAATTCTATAAAATTAATCTGTTCAAATAAATTATGCTTTGTTACCTAATTAATCAGATCCACTGCAATTAGTGTCAAGAGAGACCATGATCTCATGCAAACAGGATTAAAAGCTCTGAAAGGGCTGGTTTTGTTGCAGGGCGCAACGATGCAAACAAGTCCCCGCAAGGCAGAGCCGGGGTGCGGTGCCGTGGCGTGCCAGCCACGCTGCTTCCGTGTGGAAACTGCAAAACGCTGTGTCCCACACGGAAACTGGTGCAAACTGGGACTTACTGGAAGCAAACGGGGATGGGGGAAGGAGGGAAAGTCCTCTCAAGCCCTGGCTCCAGAGAGCAGGGAGCACCGAGGGACACAGCACATGGGAAGCAAGTTGTCTCTGGATAAATGTAGTTATAGCCAAAAATTGAAATTCAATTTCAATTGAAAAAACTGAAATAATGCTTTGTAGTCCCCTTCTGGTGCTGGCAGCCTGGTAAGGTGCTGCAGAGCCTGACCAAGGGAACGGGGCTGGGTCTACCCAGGGACTTCATCACTCAACATTTCACACGCAGTGGGAACAGCAGAAAACTGAGGTTTGAAGGAGCCAGTGGCGTCTGGCTGATCTGAACGAGAAACATCAGGATGCACTGGAGAAATAGAAAGTACAGGAAAAGAGCTGGGCGGAATTCAGGAATTTCGATTTTCCATAAGATGCTATCTCACACTTGGTGTCGAATGCCGGCAACGTGCACATCCCCAGCCATGTTCTAGGCTAAGCATCGGGGCTGTCAAATAGCCCAGCTCCTCTTGCTGGTCCAAGGGTCAGACAGATTCACAATCAGAAAAACAGCCTCAATTTACTCTCTATATGGAAGCAAGGGGACTACTGGTAATAAAAATAAAATTGCACCAAACCGCACAAATAAAATCAAAATAAAACTGCATAGATCTGAGCAGCTGTCCCTCGAGCAGGAGGTGCAGCTGGCACAGCACTAACAAGTGCATTTCAGAGCTTAGCAAAGGAATTACAGTCTGTTCTCAGCAAACGAACCTCAATTATGTCACTGGGGCTGCGGCTGTGGGCAAGAGACACAGCAGCACTAGACAAGAAAGGAGAGGTGTTGGTTTTGTGCAAGCCAAGCCTTTCTGCTCCAGGCTTTGATCTGATGAAGTGGCGAGTGTGTCTTTCGAACAGAGGCGAGCGGCGACAGCGAGATGCTGCACACAGCAGCAGTAGGCACAGCATCCCATGCCGCGAGGGCCCTCAGTACGCTGTCAGACCATCCAGATGTTTCCATCCAGCGTGCCAGGCCAGCTGCTGCACAGCTGCCTCGCGCTGGGCTTTGTTAGCTTGTGGCTCACTTACGGCCTCTTCCTTGCTGATGCAGAAATAAAATGCTTTTGTCTAGTCCTACTAGTTTGTCAAGACGAGTTAAAGTATTTAAGTATTATTTTAAGCTGGTGGATGCTGCTTCTGCCACTGTAGTAGCTGCTTCCTCCATCGTATGGACACTGCAAACCAAAGAACCGAAATATTAAGTGACTTTCGGAAGGTTTAAAAACAGGTCAGGAAAAAAAATATCATAAACAGTTCCGGCCATGACAAATTCCTAATATGAGGACTAAGCTGGCTATAAGATTTGCAAGCTGGCTCTTTTTGAGATACCACTTATCCCCAGCTTACTCCCAATCATTTAAAGGTAAAAATTCAATTGCAAGCGTTCCCAACCTGCTCCTCTGAAGCGAACGCCACCAACTCTTCCCCGGGAAAACATAACCTAGTAATTTTTATTTTTTTCAAATAATCATTCATTTTATCATTATCCTCTTCTTTTTACCCAGAAAAAAGCTGGGTACCAGATATGGAAGAGGCAAGACCTCCTGTATCAACTCACATCCTGCTGGCAGTGAGGCTTCGAAGATATGTATGGAGATCTCTCTCTCTCTCTCTCTCTCTCTATCTCTGTATCTTGATCTATCCAGGTACCTCAGGCAGCCCAAACTCCAAAACCTGGGCACTCAAGCCAGGCTCTGAATGTGCCAAGCACACCAAGGAGTGAATCAAAGCATGCCCGCTGTGCCAAAAAGCTGATGCTGACTGGTGGGATGCAGGCAGGTGTGCACCAGCAACTGGGACCACTACAGAGCATCCCCAGCAGTGGGGAAATGGAGTAAAATCTGGAAAACAACCCACTCCCGCACTTAGGAGTATTTTCCTACTTTTCTGGGTGAGACGCATGGCTCCATGGCTTGGGGCTTGGTAAAAGGAAAAAAGAATAAATACTGTTTACAGACAGAATTTTGCAATTTCTTTGAATGTCACCCCGAGTCATATTTTGCCTGTGATGAGGACAAAAAACCTGAGCAAAACTGCAAAGTCTGTGCAGCCGCATGCATGCAGGGAGCAGCCCCACGCACGCACCGCGCAGCCCTGCCAGCACACGAGCACGGACAGGGACAGGCAGCAACATGTGCTAAAGGAGAACCCATAAACCCTCCGAAGGCTTGAAACTGAAGAAGGATGGAAACTGTTTAATTTTTGCCAGGAAAAAGTATCAAATATATCCTCACTGGATTTTTCAGACAGTTTGGTTTGGTTTTGTTTGTCGTATTTTTGTTTTTTTCCTAAAGCTGAAACCGGCTTTCTAAATCATCCTAGACGTTAAAACAAATAGGGACATCACACTGATTCAATATCCAAACAAAAATTATTCCACTGGCCAGGTTTTGCTGCAAATTAAGTGTACTAAAACCTTTATTTTTCCCGTGGCACACACTGAATCTGCTCAGAACTGGTCACCGATCCAGTCAGTCGTACCGCCTGCATAGCCCAGGACAGGTCAAGGGCAGGATTTGGCCAAAATCCCATTCCTGAGGAGGAACAGCATCAGCGTCCAGCTGGAACCACCACTGGGTCACCCCAGGGCTCTCGGGATGATCTTGGTGTCCTCATATTTTATTCCCTTGACCCCTGGGATCAGCCAAACTGGGAATTGCTCCAACGTGCCCCTAAAGGAAAGGGATATTTTACCATAACCTTCAATAAACAAAAAGCAGAGGAGGTAAAATGCTGCCTAGAACTACAAAGGGTAATTGTAAACACAGCAGCAGATAAAGCAGATGGATGTTTTAAACAACTGTTTGTACTGGAGAACACCACATGGGACGTGTCCCCACGCCTGCGCGGAAAGAATCCATGGCGGCCAGAAACCACGTTATGCAGACAAATTTCAATTTATCAACATTAGCCGTTTACCCTGAAAAGCCCACAACTAAAAGCCAGGACAGTAGAAATTATTAATATTGCAAAGAGGAAAAAAAATGATTGAGGATCTCACATGGAGAGAAGGATGCTGTAAATCCTGACGCAAGGATCTTAAGATGCCAAGGATGAGAAACCCTTCTGGTGTTTTTATTACCACAGAGATCTGACAGCCAGCACCCAAAAGGAGATGGAGATGCTTGGTCTGGATCACATTCGGACTCAGTTCTGGCCCTCCTTGGCTTTTCATGCACACAGAGACCAATCTGGGGTTTTATTTGCAGAGCAAGGTCAAGATGCAAAGCAGAGTGAGCCCAGCCAGCGTGAGGAACCTCTTGTGCTTGATCTCAGTGTCCTTGCTTAAAAAAAGAAAACCCCCATAAAGAAAAAGTAGCAAAGAACAGAAACTACCAATAAAACAACGTTATAAAGTAGATTAACTTGGAATTACGCCATCATGTAGATTATGGTATTTTGGTAGGAGCAGCCCAGAGGATTCGTGCCCCTTGAGAGGGTTGCTCCTGCTCTGCCCACAGCACCTCCACTCCCAGGCTCAGTGGCCTAATCTTTTTAATTAAAAAAAAAATTAAAACTGCTGTGTTACTGACAAGGCTCTGGGTATTTTCTCCCCAGGATCAGTGAAATCCATCTGCCAAACAAGCAACTACTCAGAAAGAGCACCAGGCAAGGTAAATATTTAACCAGACTGGGGTTAACCTTTTTAAAGCCTAACCCTGCTTCTTACCCTGAACTCAGCTGATGGTGCTTTGTTGACACTTGGTAGATCAACAACCCACTGCCCCGCTCAGTCCACATCTGATTTGAATCCCTCCTCTCAGAAGGAGTGACCCACAAGTCAGCGATACTGGGAAGAGATCCTGAAGCACATGCGTGATCTTAGTTAGGGAAATTTGGAAAAAACTGATGATCAGGCCCCCGCCTTGGTACCAGATGCTCACATATATCACTCAGAAGGAGAGCAGAAAGTCAGACAACTTTATGCAGCAAGGTCAGCATTCAAAAGAAGGAGAAACCCAAGTCCTCTTTTAACTTTCAGAGTTGAGGAAAAAAGAGAAAAAGTGAAAGAGCATCCGAAAGGGATGAAATATGCACAGCAGCCCAGAAGCACAAAATGTAAACCCTTCCCAAAAAAGTCACCTAACTCTGAATTACGCTTCAGTTGAATGTGCAAACCACCCTGCACCTCCTGAACTTGCTTTCTTCTGGGCTGCTGTCAGTTTTCCATTAAGGAGAGAGAGGAGGGATTTAGTAACCAGCTGTTTCTGTGCAGACACGATACCCAGCAGCGTGTCCCAACACCTACCCCTCCGGTCCTGCTTTATCGGCTCGCCCACACCCTTTAAGTGGCTCTTTGTCAGACACTGAGTGTTGACACATCCTGTCCTGCAGAATTAATACAAAATGGAAAGCAACAAAAGGTTGGGCTGTGGATTAGCTGCTATCATCCTTCTAGCCAGAAGCGGTACTTGTACTGTCTATTTATCAAGATAATTCCCTTACACATGCATTAAGCAGAATACCCGATAAAAGTTAGCAACAGCTGAAAGCACCATAACGAACAGTTGCTGCTCTTGCGCTACCCGGTGATCTCAGAGATGCACAGGTTTGCATTAAGACCCTCTCAAAAGTGCTTCACTTCAAGTGGAAAAGCAAACAACCAGCACTTACTCACTGCATGCTGGGCGCTGAGTAACTTAGGGCAGAGGAATGTGAGAGCAGGCAATGGTGGAAGCTGCTGTTTGACTTTTCTGTCTAGTTCAGCATCTCCAAGTCAGCTTCCAGCGTATCTCACAGCTGTGCTGCAGTTAAAGGTTGATCCATGCTCCAGCATCCACTCTTGACACCAGTGTCAGACCGCATCTTTGATAAGCAGTTAACTACTGGCAAGTAGATTTTGCCACGCATCGTTATGTGGTACTGGACAAACCGCAGGTTGCAAGCGCTACAAGCCCAGAGCACAAGGTTGATGACCCACAGGAGCGCTGTGGAGAAGACCTCCATGGTCCCATCACCTCGTCCTCAGCCTACGGGTCTCCTCCAAAAGCCCTTCCCCATGGACCCATCCCACCACAGGGCCAGGGACACCACGCATCAGCACCACCCCAAAACCCTAAAGTATAGAAGCAATCAGATTTTAGGACTATCAACATTGGTAGGGTTACGAATTGTGTTCTGAATAACAGTGCCTATAGAGAAAGTCAGAGCAACCGACAGTAAACATGGAAAAAATGTACTAGATATAGAAAATGTATAATTAAATATCTAATTAAAGTCCTGTGCCTCTGATACATGTCTGACTGATACCAGAACCCTCTAATTTTATGGTCATTCGTTGTGTTTTTTAAAAAAAAAAAACAAAAACCAAAAAACAACCACAAAAAAATCAAACAACAAAAACCCCACAAAAAAACACCCAAAAAACCAAAAACCAGTTCCTTTTCCTAAAAATTGATCAAAAGACTTAAACTGCAAACCCCAAAACAGGGCTCTACATGGCCCATTACATTAAAAAGCAAAACCAAGTAAAATGAGAGGGGGGGAAAAAAGCTTTATTCCTGCTTCAGAATTGGTAGTTTGGGCATGACAAATCCCTTTTAAAACAGAAAAGAGCTCAGTTAGCAGGCACTATCACAGGTAGAGCAAGATGGTCCTGCTTTCCAGTTTAGCCCAAGTCAAACAACTTGTGCAAAATTAATTCTTATTTTCTGTAAAGCCAATGCTCGGAAGCTCCCAACGTCCAAAGGGCTGGCTTTCTCCTCACAAATCAACCAAAAAACACCCCCAAACCAAAGGAATTAATTACCTTGAGGTCATCTTTGCATTTATTCTGGTAGAGGGACAATGCTCTTCTCAAATATATTGAGTGGCTGGGGCACACAGAAAGGCAAGGAGTTAATTTATTACAATTAACACAGAAACAAAAATACAAGAAAAATCAGTGTTAGGAGACAATAAAATAAACGCAAACGTAAGCACAGGACGGATCTGTTGAGGAATCAGCACCCTCAGTTAGGGCACAGGAGCCCACTCCTGCACCGCAGAGCCCTGCTGTCAGGGCCTCTATTTGCAGCACCCAGTACAGCAATTTTGGGGGTGAGAAGGAATTACGTATTGCATTTAAACAATTCGAACAGACACCCGATTTACAGGCTCATCGCTCATTTTCCAGCCCAGACGAGGGAGCGACACAGCTTCACGAACTGTTTCAAACAGTTGTAATGAAAACCTGCACACGGGTTTGAAACGCATTTGCGCCAGCTTGAAGTCATATGTTGCCTAAGAGACTTTACAATATAATCTGGAGAAAGAACAGCACATAAACACAGCGCCTACATAAGCAAAGAGCCTGGGGGGAAAGAAAAAAAAAAAGAAGAAAGGTTACCAAATACTCTGGCAGGGTTTGAAAGGGATTCCGTATCAGCTGACAATCTTTCCAGATTAACACAGATAACACACTCATACTTGAACTTCAAAAAAAAAATATTTTGAAAATGGTGAGACGCAACCATTGGACGGAGGAGTAATATGAGCTTCATCTAAAAATAAAAATATGTAAAAAGAGAGAACAAACCAACACGGACAACTACCTGCTGCAGAAGGACAGAAACTTCAAAAAAATAATAATTTTAAAAATCTAGTTTGTGCATAAACTGCCCAAGAAGACACAATTTCTACCACCGTTCCTCAAGGCATCAGTGCATATTGCTTGGGGTTTTTTTTAACTTGCTTTTAGTTCAGTTCCTCAGTTTTTCACATCTTCCATGCAGGCAGGTCCTTGCCGGTGGTTTTTACCCTGACACAGGAGGGATTTTGAGAGGAAATGCTGTGTTAAGGCCACTCAACCGCCCAGGAGCAGGAAAAGACCTGAAATTTCCAATCCACTTCACCAGTATATGAATTTTCATCTCACAAACCTTTAGGGCAGACCTCACTGTTAAGTCCTTTTAGCTTCTCAAACCCAAACCTGGTGCTGAACACCCTCGACAGCAACACCCCACTCAATCAGCTTTGAGCAAATACCCCCAGGTGTGCAGAGCATTTCACTGTGGCTCCAAATCCCAACCTTCCTGGGCAATTCAGCATCACAGGAGACCCAAGCAGAAAGACACACACAAAACACACTACCTTTTTAAAACAAACAATCAAACAAACAAACAAAGCCTACTATAACTTTATGTAAGGCAAAGCGGAGCAGTCCCCAAGAGGGCTACAAGCCATAAATCATGGTAGCCCCGACCGTGGGGAACACACACTCATCCGCTAATCTCTGCAGTACATGGACAACTCAGAGCCCTGGTCCCAGACGCTCCAAATTAGCTCCAACTATGCAAATCACAGCTATTAAACAACAACAACAAAAAAATGAAACAATAGAAGAGAACCCAAACCTTACCAACAGACCATTTTCTGGCCATATAAACTTTTGTCAAAGCCTGCTCCATAAATCAGCGCAAAGACGGTGTGGGTTTGATGACTTCATTTGAGGATGGAGACGTTGGAGCCTCCTCTAGTGCCAAAAAAAGGACTTTTTCAGCATCATCTTACGTGCTCTGCGGCAGGAGATTTACTGACTGCAGGCAGGTGTTCCCACGGGTCCCTGCACCACTGGCAGCAGGAGGAAGATGCTCACCATCCTGCCAGAGAATGGGCAGCGGTGAAGAGAGAAGTGACACTCAAAAAAACCAAAAAATGCCCAGAAATCCCAAACAACCCCCAAATTTCCATTTAACCTGATATGATGAGGATCAAAATGCTCCCATATTCAGCTAAGACAAGACACAAACCCAGCTGACGGCTCTGAAAAGCCAAGCCACTGTCCTGCCTGCACACATCCCAATGGCAGCAGCTGATGCAGGTTTTCAGGGCACCTGAAAATGCCTCTCGCACCCGAAACGGTTAAGTTTCACTTCAACAACCTTCTGCAAGTGAAAGCCGGGCTCTTCCTCAAGCTGCTCTGGCAGTTTGGGATGCCTTTTTTTCATTAAATCACTCGTTCCAAGTTGAGAGCTTTCCGTAAATTTAATTTGAGCTAATCACTTTCTTGCCAAAGGAGAAAAACAAATCAAAGGTTTATGTTAATGCTATTGAATTCAATGCCTGTAAATTTAATTTCTATCTGTAATTTTGTTTAAACATTTTACAGTGTTAATTACAACAAGCAATGCAAATTAGTCTTCCAGTGTAACAAAAGGCCTGTTATAACAGATAATAAATAGCTTTGAACCATAAGCTCATTAAGATGCTGTTGAAGTGCGTGCTCTGACTCACAGGTTAAGATCAAAATCTTCATCCTAAAACCAGGATGAGGATCTTTGTGGCAACTACGAGCTGCAAGCGCTGATGCAGAACATCACATTCTTTCCAAAGGAAGATCCTGGAGCAAGGAGATGGTCTGAAACCAAAGACATGGAAACCAAAAACCTCAATATCTGGACTTGGGACTCCAACTAAGCTATTTCAGACAGGTACCATGAAATGCTACTCACTACTTCTTCTTAGCCATGACCATTTAAATGCCAAAACGGTTGGTGGAAATAAATCATTTCTTTATTCAAATAACTGACCTTCTCCAAGCCATGCAGTCCTGATCCCCTTTCTTGGGTCTGTAGGAAAAAAACAGCTGAAATGCTAAAGGTATTAATTCCCTTGCAGTACGTGCAGAAGAAGCTCAGCACCTTTCTGGTCTTCCATATGGATGCAATAAGGTCTCACCTCCACCTGCAGCCAAAGGAAGCAGCACTGACCGAGGAGATACAGGAGGGATGCAGAGAAGCCCTGAACTGCAGCTCATGGCTGGCGACTGCAGGGGAAAGGGCTTTGCCAAAACCCCACCAAGCGCGCAGTGTCAGCCTGCAGCGTCCGGGCAGCAGCAGTGATCTGAAAACGCTGTCTTTATGAGATGTTGCAGAGATTTGGCAGACCCAGACATGGAGCTGAGCAGTGAAGTTGTCCTTGCTGGACTCCAGGATAGCTACAGGATACCCAGGATTTTGAGGACATCTGGTTGATCCTCCCATCGTGATCTAAAAGCCTGAGAGAGACGAAGGTTGCCTGCCAACACACTTACATGCCTGATGTACTGTTGCCTCGGAGCCAGAAAAGACTTACCACTTCCACCAAGGAGCAGGTGATGGCTGCTGAGATTTGCTGGTATGAAATACAGCAGTGCTGCTGCCAGCCAAGGCTTGCACAGGAACGTGGTCTATCCAAGGGAAAACCATCCAGTGGCCTCGCGCTGTGACATACAGACACCCACACATCCCACAGGGATGCATGAATGTCCTCCTGCCCAGGGCCACCACATCCCATGAGGCAGATTTGAGCCCTCAATGTATGGGGGAGCTGCTGCGGCTACGCACCAGGATGGAGATGTGGGGAGACGGACTTATTGTATTCAGTGAGCAGGAAGAAAACCTCTTAAGAGGTAAGAAATGAGACAGCAATATGAAAGCAAGCACTTTGGTGGTCAGCAGGACACTAGTCCTGCTCTCTGGACCTCACCATCCTTAACCTGCACCCAACTTCAAAGCACCAGCACTAAGAACCTGCTGATGCTCCTCCTTCTCTTGCCTTTTGGAAGGACACGAGTCTCAGCACCAGATGCAATTGGCCCTGCGGTCCTCAAGGCACCTCCCATGGGTCCAGGAGTGATGCAGCCTCAGCCCAAGGAATGTCCCTTTCCTCCTAGAAGAGGAGGGTGTGGATCTTCTCCTTACTGATGGCTTCAACAGGCTGGACACCACTAACACCATCTCACTTTCTGCAGGATGGAGGCACAAAGGTTGTGTGCTTGGAGCACCAGCTCAGCATGGACAAATAGCTTTGATGCTCATAATTTGTTCCTAAGCAGAATTATAATTTTCCATTAAGTGAGGAGGGCAAGTAGCTAAAAAAAAAATAAATCTTGTGAATCAAGAAAGTCTATCCTTAATACCATCACTGACTGTTCTATGGATTCAAGCCATGTCCTACCTAAGGAAAAATATGTTTAGAGAACAATCCTATAATCAATATTAAACCTTTTGCTGAAATGCCAATGCTTTGCTAGCAAATGCTGCAGCCTGATCTCTGCCTTCCTGACTACTGTGGCTCAAGTGTTGGCTGAAAGGAAGATTTACCACAGGGAGGAGACCATTGCTCCTTCATTCACCATCTCTCTATCTACTTTTCTCGCTCAAGACAAGAAATCCTGGACAAACAACCACCAACAGCTCCGCTCTCACACGGCCATGAAGAAGGCAGATTTCACAGCCCACGTCGGGCACATCAGTGGCTTTCCCTGATTCCTTCTGCATGGAGCAAATGACATCAACTCATTGATCTCATAAGTTAATACGGATTTCAAAATAAAACACACAGGCAGGTGTTTTTCTCCACAGTTGGCCTTTTGTCTCTCTTTTAGATGCAAGAACTGCTAATGAGAGCTGTAGGAAAGTCACACAGGCCTGGCTGGAGGTGGTAGCATGGTGTCTCAGCACACCAGGCTGCGTTTTGGGACATCTGGGTTCAAAATGTTGGCTCAGCCACAAGCCTTCAGTGAGACCTCTGGCCAGCAAGGCTCCTTTGCACCAAAATCTTAATAAATCTATAAAATCTTTCATTTATGAACCATGGGGGACACTGTCCCCAACCCAACTGGTCTCCGCCTGCTCTATGGAGCTCTTGCAAGGACAAAGTCCACCCACATTGCAAACACGACTCAAAACCAAAAGCAAAGTCTCTATTTTCAGCTAAGAAGGAAGAACCTTGACCAGATTCTCTAGTTATATAAAATAATCACAATATGCAAGAAAGAGAAAAGAGCTGAGGGCTTGGAGAGACAAAGAGGCAAAAACCAAATAAAAAAGCAATGTTTAAGAGTGAGGTGCACAGCAAAGGGCAGCATTGTGCCCTTTTTGGGGTCAGACAGAAGGCCTGAAGAAGGTTGGCTGGGTTCAAACCCAGGGTGAATGGAGAGGCGAGATGCTTCTAGCTCCCAGTTCTGGAAACATAAGCCTCATTTATCCTTCCTGGAAAAGTACGGGCAACTAGAGAGAGATCTGGTAGGTTTACACTACAAACAGAGAATAGCACAACACAGATGAGAAGGAATTTTCCATTCAGAATTAATCTGCTTTCATTAACACCCAATTCTATTGCTCACTATTAGAAGAAAAGTTCTTTTGTTACAATTTCTAGGGACTGAAAAGGCCAATGAAGGGCTGAAAATTCTCCTCCCTATAGTAATGGATTCGCCACATGAGACTGCCCACAGAAATAAGCATTATCAGCCCTCAAATTCCTTATATTTCTGAGGATAGAAAGTGTAAGGAAGCCACTTAAAAGCAGAGTTTGGTCTCCTCCTACCATAAAGAGATGAGTTATTTTGTCTTCAATACAGGAATTCTACAAACCCCAGGGAAAGCAGCAGCCATATGGGGATCTATATAGCCATATAGCATCTTCAAATAAAATCCTTCCATACTTCAATTATTGGCATATAAAGAGAAAAGCATAACACAGCGAAGGTGTTGGAACAAGGAAGGAAATCCAGTAGCATCAGATTAATATAGAAATAAAGAGAAAGGTGACTCTGCCCTTCTTCTCTAAGGCTAAAAAAGTGAAGTAAATGCTGAGACAGCCCTGTAGGTAAAAAGAGGAATAAAAGTCACTTAAAAGGTTGCAAAAGAAGGGGGTTTTTTTGGGAAACCAGTATGTTTTACAGATGAGAAACTTAATATTGTTATCTCTTTCTACCGAGTTGATACAAAACTGGGAAATCCAGAATGAACTGCAAATGTTTACACCTGATAAAGATATCTGAACAAGTGAAAGGAGCTTTCACATCCCTCGATGCAGGGTGAACTGGGGCTGGAGCAGCGCTAAGTTTTGCAGGTGATGGACCTGCAGCTGCAGAGCTCTTGGAAACCTGCTCCAAGGACCAGGATGGCCCCATCACCACCTGGGGCAGACACAGGATCCCGACAGCAGTGACCTTACAGTTGCCTCTGTGTTTCATCATCTAAGTGGCCTTTTACTCATAAGCAAGTGGCCCCAAAACTCAGGCCATGGTAGTTTGACAGGTGGACAGAAGCAGACAAGGGATGGCGATGTCAGGAGCAGGGACACACTGAGACAGGCGGAGACGGGACCAGGAGGGACCACTGCCACCTAAACAGCACGCCTTGTGCCATAGCTATGGGAAAGAAAAACCACGTATGTGATATGGACTTTTTAATTATCACCCACGGGCATGGGCCATCCCATCCTGCAACCCAAGCTGTAGCAGTCAAGCCTATACTGGCACAAAGGCCTTCATGAGGCAGCCCTCATCTCTGCTGTGCACCCTGTCATTCCTCCTCACACATGCTGGGAGGCTTGAGATGCCCCTGTGAGGATAGGGAGCATCAGCTGCCCCAGGAAAGCAGCTGAGAAAGGACAGGGCCATATATGAAACGTTTCCTGGTGCGGGCGCCGAGACAGCCGGCTTTGCTGGAGACTGCGTTTCCACATCGCCCCACAGCTATGAGCCCTCATGTGGCCCAGTCACGTCCCGCAGCCCAGCGCGAGCTGGCAGCCGCGGCCTCCTCCAAACTCCGGCTTGGGGGGCAGGGGGTGCCCCCCAACCTGCCAGGATCCCCCCAAAATCAGACAGTGACCAAGCTCTCCCCTCCGCTCTCTCCAGCTTGGCAGGTCCCATGTATACGTGCACTTAGCTGCTGCCCTACTTTAACAGCCCAAATTCTGCTTTGTTAAAGTTTTTGGGTTGGCTTTTTTTTTTTTTTTAATACTACATTTAAAGTTGTATATTGTTCCAAAGTTTCCTTGTTTCATGTCATTGTTTGTTACTGTGTTTGAAAGTTGGCACATATTTGTTCAATTAAAGATTTATTTGCACTATTTGTTGAATAAAGATTATTCTTGCTAAAAGCTAAATAAAGTTTCATAAAAACTCACACATCCCATAAACAAAATACAATGTCCTTTCCAAAAAATCATTGCACAAAACATTTCAAAATCCCTCAATTCATTATACAATAAATCCACACACAAAATAACAAGACCTTGCCAGAATACATAATAAAATCTCATTACAAGACTTTCAGACCCGAGCTTCAAAGCGGGAACACAAAGCCTCCACGGACTCCTTGGCCTTAAATAAAAAAAAAATCCGCTGACGGCGTGGCCGGCGAGACTCGCCGGTACCTCCCGAAAGCCTCAGCAGCTCCATCAGCACCCATGGGTGACAAATCTTTGCCACTACTGGTGGTGGCTTCTGGCCAGGGTTCCCCCCCACCCCTGCCCCGGGCTCAGCCCATTGCCATTGTGTGGCTCCTCATGGCTGGAGCGGAGATGCTCTCTCACGGCCCGAGCATCACACAAAAGCACTGGCAAAGCACTGGAACAGAAGGCGAGCAGGGGCTTCCAGCAGCATGAGGAGGAGTCAGCACAATTGCCACACGAGCCCTGAAAGCAGAGCCCCGCTCTTCATTAAAGCAACAGGCGGAGTTTCTCAAAACCACGGATCCTTCCAGAGCCCAGCACATTAATAATCGAGTTGATGATGGTTATGAGTTGCCTTTCCAAAGCCCAGCTAGTTGAGAATTTTAAAAAAAGTCCTTTAAGTTTGCGATGAGGTTTGGGGCAAAAAAACCGTGTTGCAATATGCTTAGGGAATCCCAAAATCATCCCTTGTGCTCCCGCACTCGGCGACAGCCCTCGGCACCAATTGCAAAGCAAAATGGTATCCCAGGCCAAATGCTAACGTTGAGCATGGCAAATTCATGGGCAGCGTTGGCCCTGTGCTCCAGCACCCTGAGGTCATCTCGCCTTGCTTCAGAAGATGACAGCAGCATCCATCACCCACGTACTTCACCGTCATTGCCACCAGGCCTGGTCGTGCCAAAATTAACTTCAGCTAAACCTTCTCCAACCCCAAAATCAGACTTAAAATCTGGAAGTTAGAGAGGGTTTGGTTTTTTTTTCTTCTCATTTTAAGTGCCATAAAAAAAAGCTGATGGCTTCAGAGAAGGGCCATCGCCGTGCACCAGCTGCACCGGCCGTGCCGCACTCCCCGCAGCAGAAAACTGAAGCTTGACAGATGCTTTTACCTACTCCCCTCTGAGCAACAGCTGTCCATGTGGATTCAGTTATTTCATAGCAGCTACTCCGAAACAGCGCTCGTGAGAAACCCCCTGCATGGAGAAGCCCTCGGCAAATATCAAAGAGCAAAAGAGAGATATGACAGATCACGAAAGCCGATGGCAGCACCCAAGGAGCGACAGAGCTCTCAGGCTCAGGTGAGCAAGGAAAACTCTGGAATAAGGCTCGGAAGAACCTGCCGAGAGTGATGAGGCTATGCAATAGCTTTCCAAGAAAATTGGAAGTAGAGGTGGATCTGCTGCCCTAACAGCAAAGGGGAAATCAAGCAAAGCAGCAGAACGCACACCACAGCAGCAATCCCTGTCTCCTGACAACCCAGGTGCTGATGGACACATTTCCCACCCCATCACCAAGCTCCTTTCGTTTATTAAAACAAACTCCTAGAGATGGTGCCAGAGGCTGGGGGACAGGGGACAAACTCCACTGAAGAGCCTCAAAACAGCACTTGGTGAGAGGAGCAGGGACAGACCCCACAAAGGCCACCCCCACCCCAAAGCAGGGCTTACAAATGGGGTTTTTCCCTGCCATTTCAAGCACATAATCACTTGCATTAGTTGCTAGAGACGCCTCTGTCCCAGTTCTGCGCTGAATATGTTGTCTCCCCAGGCAGAGGAGCATGAACTCATCGTGGTTTCCCAATCCTGACCAGGGGCTCTGCGAGCTACTGGCAATACATATAATAAGTTATTATGCAAATAAAAACTGGACCCAGTCAAGGGAAATATGCTGGCTCTTCAAGTCCCATCTGCATCACAGCAAGGATCTCAATGAACTTTAAAATACTTATTGTCACCACAATGGGCAATATTATATTCTAGTTTGGATCTGTTCCTTCAGAGCATTAGCTCTCATTTGTAGATATTTTTAGATTTTCCTATCCCACTCCTCATTATGAAACACTGAGCTGCAGATTGATTTATTTCTTAAAAGCAAGTTGCTGTTTTCCCAATAACAGATTTAACAAATTTGTTCCACCTGTTCAGTTATGCTTCCAATGTCTTTTTTGTGGTTTCATTGAAGTTTTTTTTAATCCAAACCTCAAAGACTCCAAACTCGGCATTAAAAGACAAGCTCAGCATCATCACTACCACTCACAATTGAAATGCTGCTCCAAATTACTGCAAGCTTTCATTTGTAAGTCGATACAGACAGCAAGATTATTAGGCTTAATGGCTGTGGGCACAAACACACAGTCTTCAGATGGCATTCTCCTACTGTAAACCCTACCTCTGCAGCACCACATTATCCTCAGCATCTTCCTCCTGTCACCTCGGCTAACCTTAACCACAGAGAAAGCTATTAAAAAAAATAAAATTAAATATTCCTATACACATTCATCAGAGCTGCTCGAGTCCAGCGTTTTTCATTGCTTTTATCGCATCCGCGCAGGTCAGATGCCGGGATGGGGAGACCTGGGAAAGGCAGTGGTGTATGGGAGACCTCTGGGTCCAGAGGTGATGGATACGGAGCCATAAAAACCTCCCCTTTTATTCCAACATGCACAGCTTGACCCTGAGACTTGAAATAAAAGCTTGGTGCTGTGATATCTCATTAACGTAACGACAAGCAGCTTTCTTGCATAACCAACTCAGTGAGGAACTTTCTGGGTTAATATTAATACCAGCAGATGTACGGTCACCTTACCAGCCACAAATCACCCTTACAATTACTCCCTACACCTAGGATGATAATTAGCATCCTCAAACCTCTATAGCCAGTCTGGACAATTGCCAATTCTGAAATAGTTTGAAATAAAAGCAGGGAATGACAGGAAACTTCAATGCATTCAGCCTCTCCTGTAAGGCCAAAGACCCATCCTGACAAACGTTTACCATGAGATTAATTATCTTGGGACCTTATTTATTTTAAAAGTTGAATCTAGGGAATTCTTTGCTATCGGGTATCACTACAATCAAGAGCCTCAAGTAATTACAGCAAACGCTCAGCCATTTGGGTAACGTGAATACACAAAGTAATGAAAGATGGCATAAAACTAGAAAGCAATAGAAATGCTCATTCTTCAGCATCCAAGAGACATCCTGGCTGTGAATGGAAAAAAAAGCACGTTTACCAAAAGCCAAGTTATTTCACAATAGGTCAGTTCTCTCTGCAGCTCTGTACAGATTGCTGGTCCCAGCTCCACGTATCCAGTGCCAGTGCCGGTGGGAAAGGTCTTTGGGAGAAGTCTTCAAGAGAAGATGCTCACCAACATCAGGTTGGTTCTGACCACTGCCAGCTAATGAAGAGATCCTCCTGATGGCTGGAGCTCCAGAAGAAGGGGTCCACCCTGGTGGCAGCAGAAAGGAAGTGAGGTGCCGAGGGCACTGACAAATTTATCCTTGAACTGAGGAAACTGGACTCCAAACTGCTCCAAAAGACCCAACTTCTACTTTTAAGAGCAATTCATCTGCTCAAACAGTAACCAATTTTCATGTAGCCTTGATTCACAAATGACCATTTAAGAAGTCCAAATTTTAGAATAATTTTTAGATTTCCGAAATCATTACTCAGCAAGTATTTCAGCAGCAACGTTCAACCGCGGCGATTTCTTGGCAGAACATGTGAACGCACAGGTGTGCGCAAGAGGTAGCCAAATAATTCTGCTTAATTTATGTGCAAACAGTTATGTTATGGAGGTATCGCAGGGAAAAAAAGAAAACTAGGATACTGTAAGAAATGACCCAAGTTATTTGCAACCTGAAAATGCTGGCACTGTGCAATGATAACAGAAATCCGAGAATAATCTTCTTCATTCATAGCATGAGACCAGGAAAAAGCAAAACATTTTTATTCACCAAAGGGATCCTCAAAGTGGAAAACATACATACTGACATGCTTCCAACTAAGTAGCATGAAAATTTCAAACTTAATCTGATTTGAATCAACACCAATTTCTTAAGAAAACTAATACTTGAGAGGTGTGAGATCAAACCAAGGCTTGTCTCTGTGCTCCTCAAACACCAATGATCCAATCTCCCCCTAAATAAATTTACAACGAAAAAGTTTCACTCCCCTTGCAGCTATTTACAAACAGACAAGTGCTCCAAAAGCTAAAGCAAGAACCCTGCAAAGCTTGGACACATGCTTTCCTTTGGCAGCACTGGGACGTGGTCAGACCCTGCACGGCACCTCCAGGGGCCTCAACTCATCCCAGGTACAGGTGTTGCAGTTCAGAGGAAAACTGCTTTGGTTTTTCTGCCAAAAAATAGGAAAATTTCTCCAAAGCCTTGCTGCACTAACAGAAAGTCTGATTTCTGAGAGGTTGAACAGTCTGTGGATGAAGCAAAAGCTGAATATGGTAAATA
>NW_010167026.1:58414-61007 GCF_000695765.1 Mesitornis unicolor
ATTTCATCGGGGTTTTGGAGAAAGCAGGCAACAGAAGAAGAGCAAAAGGGAACCCCTGCCACAGACAGACAATCTGCACACTTGCTTTTATCCAGCAATTAAAGCCGGAGATGTTTCTCCCCAGCCACCGCTCGGCATAGCCATCACCCATTGAGTGACAGCTTTACAGGCCTGAAAGTGATTTTTGTGTAGAGAATCGACAGCGCGACACAGCCCGCGCAGTCCAGACACGAGCCCTGAACGCCAAATATTGCAGAGAGCTGTCAGCATCCTTCACTGATATCATCAACTGGAAATGTATAGAGCTGCCTGGAAAAAATATCCACCTGCCAGACTGCACGCTCCGCCGTCTCCATCTGAACAAAACCAGTTTTGAAGCGCGCCAAGGCTTGAGAAGTTTCAAAATACGAGTGAGTTGCTTCAAAACAGACCCAGGCTGGCCAGAGGAGCAGCAGGTGGTACCCAACTGTCGATAAAAAGAGAAGTGTACCCACAAAAGCAGGCAAGGCTTGAAAATTTGTCCAAAAGATTTAACAGCTCCCCCAAGAAGCCAACCTGTCTTCCTTTGCTTTTTTAAATGCTTATTTTGCTCAGAGGTTCACTCAAAGAGGTAAGAGCCAACAGTTTACGACTCTCAAACCCGTAATTTGCATCAAAGGTCAGCATGGGCTACTGCAGCCCCCCTCAAGGCCACCACAGAGGGTGAATCCTCCCAAAAGGACACTATGGACCTCTCTTGAGCCTTGGAGGTGGAACTGCCAACCCAACCTGCACCGCTATCATCATTCCCACCCCATACTCAATCTACTGCTTCTTGACTTCCTGCAAAAAGATGCTGGAAGATGCAGGAAAATCCAATGTGTCATTGAAGCCTCCTTACCAGCAAAGCCCAACTCTGCTGATCTTCTGCAGATACAGCAACCAGCACTTCCTACACCGCCTCTTCCTAAATCACTCATCTTAAGGTGTGAAAGCCATGAGTACCCCAAGCCCAGCTGTATCAACCAACCTAAGAGCCACCACAGCTGGTGGACAAACAGGGCATTGCTTACAAAACAGAAAACCTCTTTAATCTTTAAACCACTGGTAACCACCATAAACAAGTCCAAGATATTCAAACCCAAAGCAGTGGTCTTAAAAAAACTAAAAGCCAGGAAAAAAGAAATTGCCCTGTGTTTTGTTACCGTTGTTACATTGCAGGCACCCATTACCCTGATGAGCTGACAAAGCGACACACGGGGCTGCCCAGCTCACCCCATGGATCCTTTTGCTTTTTGCCAAACCTTTCCCTGAAGCACAATTATGTGTTTTTCCTTCAGAATCAAGCTCTTCACTACCATGAACATTTAACTTGGGTCCATTTTGGGGCAAGACCGAAAATAATGACCAGAAAAGAAGAATTTCTGAAACGGCAATAACTCCAACTCAATTCTGGAGACGTACGGCATATTTCATGTTAGGATGTCAGTGCCTAACATTTAATGTAACAGTGTCATTTGCCCTTCAGCTAGAAGAAAGGCATGTAAGCAACCCTAACTAAACTGAAATTTCCCCATTGCAAAGCATTTCTGCCAGGAATCACAAGCTGAGTGTCATGTTTCTTATGCCCTTCTTTGTACAATAACTCACTATGTCCATGCTTAGAGACGATGTTTTATTACTCGGTGTTGTAAATGCCAGCGCTAACAGAGCATCCTAGATGTCGTCTGGACCAACTTCAATGTCAATGCCTTTCTATATCATATAAAAGAACAGTGAAATAAAAGGAAACAGCTGGATCAGAACTAACATGACCACTTTATAACCTGAACAGTTATTATTGATATTTTTGCACCGGAGTGCCCCTATTGCTAAAAAAAAAGGAATTTTGCTTCATTCTCCAAACAAGCGAGAGGACCAGGACAGACTGGGTGGCAGATGAACACGTGGTGTGGCCACCCACCTCCTCCCAGCAATGTTTAAGACCGATTCCAGTCCCAGCCTAAGGTGATGGGCATGGAAAGCTGGCTTTTGGGGCGACACTGCCATGGCACCCTGGGCACACGACCCTGCAGGATGAGCTGCATGAGCCGCTCCTCTCTACCCTCCTGCCCTTTCCAAACTCAATCTTTTACTGTCTAAAACAAATGTTTACTTTTAGTTGTTACTAAACCCTGTTTTTGCCTGCCTCTAACAGCCTCACGGACTGAAGTTAAACAGTGTAATACAAAAACTTTCAATTCCAGTGCTTTTAAAACTTTGTTTTATGAGCTACCTGACTATACACAGCCTCAATCTAATTAACCACTAAATGTCAAGTAGTCAAACAAAGAGCAAAAAATAATTTGTTATCATGAAGCTGCATCTGCTCACAAAACCTACAGTAGTTTTTTGTCGCTATTGTTCTCAAGGTTTGGGCTTTTTGAGAAAGCGAACTTAATGATAACAAAATTGCTAAGTAAACACGTCAGTGAGACCTGCCCTGTCAGCCGTAGCCTTGGGGAGTGATTTCTGTTCACGACATAAAAAATTTTTGCTAGTTGCCAGATCTCAGAGAGCAAACTTGGATCCCCTGGAAGATACCTGGCCTTGCTTTTGTACCCCAGCAGCAGGA
>NW_010167026.1:61038-72083 GCF_000695765.1 Mesitornis unicolor
TTGAGTTCCTGACCCAGACAAGCAGCTTCAACCCACGCAGGACCTTCACTGGGACCTGACCCAAAGTTTAACTTCCCCAACAACTCCCATTGACTATCATTATCACCATTATCATCTATAAAACTGGTTTTCCAGTATCTTCAGACATAGGAAGACATGGTTTTGAGCCAGAAAGCTCATGAGCAAAGAAGTCCATGGTCCACAAAGTCGAGAGACACAAGCCCAGAGGCTCTGGAGGTAGTCTTCTGAGGCCAGCTGCAGCCACCTGCATGCAACCAGGCTCAAAGCCCAAAAGTCTTCATTAAACAGGAGCAAGCTGGTTAATATTTCAGTCAAAATCCTTCATTGAATACCTTGGTCTAATATTTAGGCAGCAGAGGAGAAGAACTCAAGTTTTTCTCAGCTTGCCCTCACTGCTGCAGCAGGTCTGCAGAGAGACCCAACAGCCTGGGCATGGGGTGCTGCTGGCTGGAAGGGGCTGAGAGGACGGAGGGGAGGGGGCTTTGCCGAGTGAGGGGAAGCATCACTATTCACCGAGGCACCCCAACTTCTGCATCACTTCCAAACAGCCAGTTTGTTCTGCAAAGCAAGAGCAAAGCAGACTGGCAGCCTAGGGAGGAAAGAGTTGACAGCTATTTGCTGTATCGAGCGTAATTTTGTTTGGCAAGCTCAGCCTGTTGTTAGAAATGTTCGCCAGACGCCTGGATCGGCAGAGCTGAGCCTGCAGGAGCAATGCTTTGTATTTAACACTTGAAGGCCTCAACTTCCGAGAGCTCATCCTCCCAGCTCATACCAGCCCGAGCATGAAGACGGCACATATGGAACCGACTACAGCGCTCGATGCAGCGCCTATAAATTGCCCAAGCCTTGCAGCCGCACATCAGAGTGCTAACAACAACTGTGCAGTACACATTTGTTTGAAGTCAGATCCTGCTTTTATTAGGGGCGTGATGCTTTCCTCTTCAGAGCGCTGCACCGGCTGCTGCTCCTCACTACGTGACTTCACCACCGGCCGGGACATTTGCAGCAAGGGGCGATGCCAAGGTAGTGGAGATGCAGCCGTGGGGTCGCAGCTCAGCTCAAGGCATCGGTGGCACAGCACAGTGGTACAGGGCTTTCCCTGCACCGCCTGCTGCTGGTGCTGAGCCCAAAAAGAGAAACAGCCCCGGCGCCAGCACACACGGGCGACACACGGGACAGAGCCCAGAGCTTTGCAGTGGTTGACTTGGTACAGGGTGTCTAGAGATTAAAAACACCAGCATCTGTATAAGTGCTGAGCATAGAGGCTCTCTCCATCTCCTAAGGAAAATCCACTCTACAAGCAGGTTTGGTTATTTCTCAAGGCCAAGTGCAGCTGGGCAAGGCTAATGCTGAGCATCCACAGTTCAGGCAAAGGACTTTTCCTGCACACATTTCCCTTTTCTGCTTCGGACAAGACCTCAGCATCGCTGCTACTGAAGAATGAGTTGAATCTCATCACCGCACCTGAAAAGCAAAGACCTGCTGCAAAGTCCAGCTGTGGCTTACAGAACCCTTTCTGTAATAAAAAAACAAACAACAAAACAAACAAACAAACAAAACCCCACACAACCCATTCATGAAAACGTGCATAGCCTAGAAGAGAAGCACACAGAAGGAAAGAAGTCTGTATGGGATTTCTTTCAACAAGGGAAGGTCTCCATACTCCCATGAGCTTTGCTATCTAAACACCTCGTTCACTAGCAGCATTCCTGGGATTTCCCACACTTACAGTAAAGCAGAGATAAGCAAAACCACAACAAAACCCCACCAAACCCTCCAAAACTCCAAGCAACCTGTGGCCAGTGCTCAGGAGGTACAGGCTTTTCCCAGAAGAATACTTCACTACCAAGAGAGGCAGCAGCAGAACAAAGCGAATTGGGGTTACTCGGTCTCATTCTCCTTCAGAAAAAAAGAAAAACTAAAAAAATAAATCCCCAAAGCAGGAGCCAGCAGATTCTGGCTACACTGCTGATGACCACCACCAAGGCAAGAGCAGGTTTTAACATCATTGGTGTGATTCAGCCCATTTCGGTGCAGCAGCATCCCATGCCTTAAAGCCCACCACAGGAAATATTTTCCTGCAGAAATGCCTTGGATGCTCTGACACATGAGCCGTGGCGCAAAAACAACCCTTTTGCCCCCCCATTCACCTGCTCTTTGCTATCACCAGAGCCTGGAAACTGCAGCAACACTGCAAAAATCTCCAATCCTTTGATCTGAGCTCAAATCTTCCATCTTGTACATTTGGGCTTTCAAATTAAGTTTCATGAGCTGCAAAACGAAGGGGACTTCAGGAAGAGATGTGGATGGGTCAGCTGCCACTGAGGAGGAACAGCAGCTGCCAGAGGAGCTGGGATTAAAGCACAGCATCACCAGTCAAACAGCTTCACTGCCCTCCTAAGCTCATCCTGCTAAATTCCACCAGGTTCTGCGCAGTCCAGGAATCAGCGCATGAGCCATATTCTGAGTCAAAACAACTCCTTTCAACAACAGAAAAAAAATAGATGAAAACTCCGAGCCTGCCACAAAGATGTTGCTACAAAGAAGACACAATACATTTCATAGCACACAGAAAAGGCCTCCTTTCGATCTTCAGAAGAGAAAATCTCTCAAAATCTATTCCAATGGCACACAGAGATAATTCAAGTCCTGGTAAGAGTGGGTCCCTCAGCCAGCATCGCCCGGCTTCCCAGCAAGAGTTAACACCACAGACCCAGCAAGCATCAACAAGCCTATCCATAGCTCAAAGGCAGCCAACCCACTAATTTAGTTCATTATCACTAAAAAGATAGTAACAGCTGCAGTTAAAAACCAACTATTTTCTTCACAGGTTTTCATCCTGCTCTCTGGATGCACCTCATCAGCTGCATGGCCAGCAAGTCCTATTTTGATCTGATTTTTTCTGCCATAGGTTATGTTTTATGGGAAAGCATGAGAATTAACGCTTTCCAGGCAGAAAGGCCACTCCTCCTAACTCCTGCAGCCCCAAGGTTTCCCAAGGCCTGATGATACTCAGGGTGAAAAGCACTAAAAAAGAAAAATGAAAATCTGATTTTTGCGTCTGAGCTGTTCATTCCTCTCAGCATCACAGTAGGCCAGCAACAGTTCCAGCTGTTCACTTTAAAATGATTTATCCTATTTTCCTATCCCATGGGAAAAAGGAAAAAAAAAGTGCTGGTTAAAGTTAGCAGCAGCTCAGCAAATTACTTGCAAGACTGAAGGAAATAATTGCTCCAAAATTATTTCCTGGATTAATTTCACTGAGCTCAGCACATGGAGAAGATGGGGAGGATCACACAAAGTCTGTTTAGGCTATCAGTGACTGCCCCATGCTGCATCCCGCCACCCCATGCCTCATCCCACCACCCCACACTTCCGAGGAAACAGGGAAAAAGCCACTGCTGCTTCACGGATAAGAAATTAAAACGAGGAATTAAAACCTTTTTTCTGTGGGACAAGGTATGTTGCATTTACACCATCTCACCCCTAAAGCTAATCAGGTTATTTGCTGCATGTCTGGATGTGTGATGTTATTTTACCTTCCCTAAACCGCCCCTTCCTCAGCCAACACCACAGCAGAAATATCCATTTCTTGCTCCAGCACAGGACCCACCATCAGGAGGGTCTCATCAGCAACACTGGTCTCATCTTTTCTCCTGTTGCAAGCGCTTCACATTTTTTTACACAGAAAAAAACTCCCCATGTGCAAAAATATATAGAATTGCTGGCAGTAACAGAGATGGAGAACATTGAATAAAACAACTGAAAAAAGAAGGATCCCCAACACTGCCCTTCTTAAAACAAGAAATGGAAAATTGAGAAGGGACAAGACAACGGCCATGGCTCAGCCTTGGCCACAGTGCAGACCACAGGCGGACACAACTGGACACAGCCACTCTTCCATCCAAGTAATTTACAATTATAGACCTGTTACATGCTCTGAGGTTGATTTCACTTCAAGTGCTGGCTTAAGAAACTTACTCTCTTCACCCTTCCACCTAGTTATGTGCCTCAAGAGAGATTTAAAACACAGCGGTAAAATGAATTGCAAAGAAGGATTAGAGGCAGCAGACAAAGGCTGGGGACAGAGGGCCAGGGCTGCACCAGGCCCTCATTGCCACAGGGGATGGGACATTTAACCCGGCTTTGTCACTGAGGGCTCTGGGAGCACTGGGACATTGTGGCTATTGTCAGGCAGGTGAAAAAAGCAGAGCCACATTTGCCATCGTTTCTGTGGCTGGCAGCTCTGCAGCTCTTCCCCGGGTCTCTCCTCCTCCCTGAACTGGAGCCAGCCCGCAGGTACAGGTCACTGCACCAAGGTCCTGCTGCAACTCCACATCATGCCATGCAGTGCCCACTGCTGCAAAGTCACACGATGACCACCACTGGTGTCCCACACTTTTCTCAAAACGTATGGGTCTCCTGCATGAACCCAACCCAGCAGCAAGCACCGGAGGCTGAGCTTCAGCTTTGCACGGCGTTATTCCTCCCTCCTGTGCACAGACAGAAGGCACAGTCACATCATTTTGAGTCTCTGCTCCGCTTCTCCCGCTGCGGGAGCCCTTTCTGAGGACACGCAGAGAGGGACACACTGCGGCAGAGGTGCAGCTTCAGGAGGAGGATGGGGGCACTCGCCATGTGGAATGCATTACGGCACTGGCATTTCATCAATACACTCTTGCATATTTAGTACTTCGCACTTACAACAGAATTTTATTTGGGCTTATGGAAAGAGCTCGTTTTAATATCCACCCATCTGTGAGTAATTATTGCTGTTATAGTAGCATTCAGGCCCAACTGGCATCAGCACCATCGGCATACAAAAACAGAGCCTTTCCCCAAGAGTTTAACGAGAACACTTACAACGGCAACATGTAAAAGTCTAGGCAAGAGTTTTATTTTCCTCTCCTACAAAGAACATGAACTATTATAAAATTGCACCCAAACCTCGCTGTAATTTTGTACTTGTGCACAATGAATTCTGACAGCTTACATGTCTTCAGAGATGTGCTCACCACTTACTGATTGCAAGTTTACTTAGTGCTCTACATTCACAAAAAACTCTCAGCTTCTCACATAATGGGTTACCTTTTGCAGCCAGACACCTCCAAAAATAGCATCCTCTTTAAAGTGCTGAAAGATATTAAAATATAAAGTAATTAACATATAATAAGACTGGAACAAGAGCTTCGCATGCTCTGAAGATCTCCGGGTTTGGCTTCCAGTCAAGAAAAATACATTGGATTAGTACGAGAGCAAAATTAGGATAGTGTGCAGTTTAATTAGCATTACAAGATACTACATGTGTATGGAGGAGCAGAGAAGATTTATAGTGTTATGTGGTAAGAAAAATAATGTTAAAAGGTTAGAATAATGTCGGTTCCATAAAGCACGATGTACTCTGGGGTTAAGTGAAAGAGAACTTCGGAATGCCATGGAGTGTTCTTAACAACACAGGTTTGAGCGTTTGCCAGTTAACTCATCTAAACATTGTGGAAAAACCCTGCAACTCTGGTCACACGTCGGTCAAACACTTACTTTGGCAACAACCTTCTCCATGAAGGCATTCAATAAATGCTGATAAAAAGTCCTCGCACAAAGCTGCAGTATTTGTCCTTTATGGAATGAGCAGAAAATAAAATTAAAGAAAATACATCAGCAAGCTCAGCTCTGGAAAGGGAAGACAGGACAGAGCCTGGGATGGAAGGAAGCTCCATGCACCATCCCACTGCCACCAGCCTTCTTGGGACAGTGGTGAAAGCAATGGCTGCACGCTTGGTCGCTCGTTTCCTTAACTAATTCTATAATTAATCTAATCCTATAATTTATCCTAATTTTGTGCGCACTGCTACTCTCTTCTCTCGGCATCCGCTCCTCCTGGCGCAAGCAGGGTGCTGGGGCCAACCCTGCCTGTGTTATTCCTCAGTTATTCATATCTTTCTGTTTCCAACAAGACATCAGCATCCCCATATTTCTCCATGAACTGATGTCATTCCACTTCCTCTTCCCGCACATCACTGAATTGATTTCACACTTGTCCCCACTCTGCTCTTGGCTGGAAAAGTGACTCTTCCCTTTGCCATATGACATGGTGTCCAACTCATCTCCTGGATGTAAGGAGGCAGGATGAAACAGCATCATAAATACTGGTTAAAAAAATAAAACACCCAAGCAGCATCATAAATCTCCATAAATAAGCAGAAGGTGCCTAAAACAGCACAGTTGTAGCAATGGGGCCCCCAGAAGTGCTCCAGCCAGGTGATGAGAGCTAAGCCTCTGGCATGTGGCAGGGATGCACCCCAAACCCTCCAGATGCACCCCAAACCCTCAGGATGCACCCTGCGGGCAAAGTTACATACCACACTTAATTTTTCAGTTAATGAGGGATACCCGGCAGGCACCGCCATTCTGTACCATTCTCTTCTCAAAAGGCAGCGTTGGAGATTTGTGCCAGATTTCGCCCAGAATACTCACAGGCATAGTAGCACAAATATGTTTTCTATTTGCTATCGGGCAATCCCCTCTCCCCAGCACAGACCCCAAACCTCACGCAGCTTCAGGAATGTTCTCCTCTCTGACAATGGACGTGGATGAAGGTTACCAGAGCCCTGATGGGTTATCAGCCAGAGAGCATACTGCCATCTCCTTTTATTGCCCTGCATGAAGGCTACACTAAGTGTAATTCGAGGGAAAACCCACCATGAAATGCATCCCAAAACACCCATCTTCCTGCCTGCCAGGACGGAGATTATATAGCCCAAAGTTTGAAGCCATGAAACCCTGAAGGCTGAGCCCTGAACAGGGATTTAAAGGTCTGTGCCTCATGGGGAGGCTGCTTTTGGGGAAGGTGAATGCAGGAGAAGCGCTTCCAACAAGATGCTCTGCTCGGAGCTTTCAGCGCGCTGTCGGGTCTCAGCTCATCCCAAATCCATCACACGCCAGTGCAGCCCCCTCCTGGCTCGGGATGCGGGAACCAGACACGGGGATGAACGTGCATGGATGAGCTCGAGGTATGCTTGGGGAGAGGGAGGTCTCTGGAGCAGCTTTAATGCCTTTTAAGCCCTTTGACAGCATGGAATTGAGAAGACAAGACAAAATAAGTGCAATTTCACACTAACACCCTCCTGCTTTCACACTAGATAGAGCTTGCCTAAATGTTCTAACCAACCTTCAAGACTCTGCTCTAGTATGGAGCTACTTATACCAGACTGACAATACCACTGAGAAATGCCACACAATTATTTTGAGAACAGACAGCAGCAGATACCCGGCCACAATTCCCCATTTTCGGATACGATCCTTTGGTGGTGTGAAAGACAATGCAATGTTTGTTGGTCCTCTACAACCAATGGCCCTTTCCCATGGCCAGGGTGGTCACAACCCTTCTCCAGGTGAAACCACTCAAATCATTCACCAAGAACTACCCTGCCACAGCATCCTGACCAGAAACAGAGGAAAACGATATATTACTCCCTAAATCTTTTCCTACCTTCTCTTCAAATAAAGCCAGTTATTAATTTTTACTGAATATAACTACAAAGATGATCAAGGGAGTGGAGCATCTCCCTTATGAGGAGCGGCTGAGGGAGCTGGGTCTCTTTAGTTTGCAGAAGAGGACACTGAGGGGAGACCTCATTCATGTTTATAAATATTTAAAGGGTGAGTGTCACGAGGATGGAGCCAGGCTCTTCTCGGTGACAAACAATGATAGGACAAGGGGTAATGGACACAAACTGGAACACAGGAGGTTCTACTTAAATTTGAGAAGAAACTTCTTCTCAGTGAGGGTGACAGAGCATGGCCCAGGCTGCCCAGAGAGGTTGTGGAGTCTCCTTCTCTGGAGACGTTCAAAACCCGCCTGGACGCCTTCCTGTGTAACCTCATCTGGGTGTTCCTGCTCCGGCAGGGGGATTGGACTGGGTGAGCTTTGGAGGTCCCTTCCAATCCCTAACGGTCTGGGATTCTGTGATAACAAAAAGCAGTGCACATAGACTAAGTTGCACATCTTCACTGTAGTTCTTTATTCCTGACTACAAGCAAAATACTACTTTGCCTCTAAAGCTTTATTTTTCCCTGTAATTTCCTTATCAAATGAGCAACCAGGCTTTTAGAATACAGATATAAACTAACGGGGTCGTTTACTGCCTAATGACTGCAGGAACAGGAGGGCCCTGACTGCTACTTCAGGAGATGATGGGATATAGGTGGGAAAGGGCAGAAAAATCATGAAAATGAACAATTAGGGGGTTTATACATGTTGTTTTGGTAGAATTAAAAATACTATCAGGAAAGCAGTGATATCGTTCGGAATGCTGATGTAAATGCTACTTAAAAGTGGGTACATCCCTCTTTAAAAACAGGCGAGAGGTGGATACGGGCAATGGACACCTTTGGTGCTGATAAAGGTGAGTGCTGGGAACTGAACCCCTGCTCAGCACATTTTTGTGGATGAGTCACTTTAACGAGTGGTACATAGCACCCCGCTGCCTGCTGTCCCATTAGCGAAGCGCCTGCCAAACGCTAACGAACGCACCAACAGAATCACACTTGTATTCCACCACGCATCCATCCGAAGGGATAATTTAGATTTTATAACATCAGTCAAGACCAGTGCCCCACCGCTCCCCAAATGCTCCATCGCATCTTGGAGGGACAGCAACCGAAGAGGCAATGAGTTAAAGCGGCATTAACGAACTTTTTCATCTCGAAGCCAAACGGGTGATGCAACACCCTGCAGCTTCTGGGACAAAGATGTGAGCTCCAATGCCTCAACCTTTGCCGTGAAAAATTGCCCTCGTATCTTAAATGAGTTACATATTTGAATACCCTGTAAGATAGGGAAGTGGGACGGTATCGAGCTGCCAAATCTCACTCCTGTCATGAAGTCATTTCTGGCGTGCGGCCAGGCGAGATTTCTGCCAAAAATTCTTGGTGCTGACCATCGTTTCCCATCCTTCCCACTCTGCTCCTCTGCCTCCTGCCTCAGGTCAGGAAGAGGAAAAATAGAAGGAAAAAAGGGTCAGGGAGGGGAATATTTTTTGGTTTTAAATCAGCTTGTACAATCGCAATTATGTGGTCATTACTTGGCCTCTTTACGGAAAAGCACGGTGAAAGGAGCGTTGGAGGGCTCACAGCATCACGTTTATTGGGATGCTGGACCCCCCCAGTGCACTCCGATTCTGATTGCTCTCTTGCAGATCCCTGGGAGAGAGATGTCATTGATCAGATCTCTTGGAATAATTATTTGGCAATTTCTGCCTAATTTATGTGAGCATCCGTCTCCCGATACACATGCACAGGACCGCACTTTGGATTTGCCAGCAGTGCAGCTTGGCTGCTATGGGTTGGAAAGCAGCTGGGAACCCTGTACACACCCTGGAGGTTTTAACACTGTTGATACCAACTTTTTAAATAAAGCTGTTTGCAAAGACCTAGTTGCATTGCTTCAATCACAGAAGAGATATATTCACAGCACCCCAAGACACAGAAGGGGGTTATTTTTAGCTGCACATAGAATGGTAAGGCAGAAAAGGCAGTGAGAAAGAAGAGCAGCACTACTACAGATAATATTAATTACATGTTGTCACAGCACCGGTTTCCAAACAGAGCGTTTTCGGTGCCAGCAGCTCAGCTGTAAGCTGTGTGCTGCCCATTAAGCTCGGTGTTTTGCATACTCTTACTACAAGGAAACTTTCCCTCACAACCAACTACTTCAGTATGTCCAAAAGAATTTTTCATCTTATGCCTGACAGGCCAGATGTAAAATAAAGAAATAAATAATTAGCATTACCTTATCTGGAGTATGTCAGCTGTAGCGAGCAGCGCTTGGACCTCCATACGCATCCAGAGACAAATTATCTAACGCTGTAATTTATGAATGCCTCAACTATTTACCCTGGTATTTCATTATACATTCGCTGGAAAGAGCTCCAAAGACTAAACAGATCCAGCACGATAACACGAAAGGAACTTCAGCCGCATGCTATTACAAGACAACCTAAGAATTCCAACATGACATCAAGCCGCTCCGATTCACTTCATGTTGACACCACTTAAGTACCAAAGGGAGGAAAAAAAAACCCACAAAAGCAAAGCGATGACCAGATAGCACGGGTTCTCTCTAGTTCAGTGCTTACTTGGATTTTATTATCGGAAGCTGCAGAATCCAAATACCCAGGGGAAGGCGTGAGCCCGGCTTTCCCAGGAGCAGCCGAGGCCAGCGCAGCCGAACGGCTGCCCACTGCCAAATAGGAGGAAGAGTTTCCAAACTCGCAGCTTTATCAAAGCTATTTCTGTCCGCCTCCCTCCACCCCCCCGCCATGCACTGATAACCACCAAGGCAAGGACTGCCGGGGCACTGTGGCAGGGCTTTGTGTCTCTGCTCCCTCTGGTCTCTGGGACCCCCCAGCAAAGCCACCCAGCGCTTTCAGGGAGCGGGCCATCCGCTCATGAGGCTCAAAGGGGAGGAAACTCCTTCCTCCAGCTTATCCTGCTCACAGCGAGGTTTCGTGCCTGGAAAAAATGAGCTAAGTTTGCGAGCAGAGGCCCCAGCTCCACTCCTGCTCTCCCAGAGGCTCTCGGGACAGGCAAGCACCCCCAGGCACCACTGCTCCCAGAGGCTCCAAACACCAGCAAGGAAAACGGGAGGCAGAAACCAACCTGTCCTGCACAGTTCAGGCTTACAACGCACTGGGAGGGGACACTGAACCATCACCAAAAATGCTTATACATCTTGGTCGTGGGGCAGGGAGGAAAGAGAGAAATTAAAATAATCAAAAGCACCCCAGGAAAGGCAAACACCAGGCATGCAGGGAATAGGATTTGCACCAGAAAACGAGGTGGGCAGGAGGAGGAAATTTATCAAAGCTGAGCGGTAGAGAGCCCTGCGTGGGTAGGAGACCCCCACCCACGGCTGGGAGCACCCGGGGCTGCCCCGGGCAGAGACGCTGACCCCACGGACATCAGCACGGCACTGCCCCGGCACAGGCCGGGCTGTCGGGAGCGGAGCCGACACGGCGGGGCTG
>NW_010167027.1:0-10025 GCF_000695765.1 Mesitornis unicolor
AGGTCCCTTTCCCCTACACTGCTCTCCAAAGTGCTCTCAAGTGCTTCTCCACTTGAACCCCCCAGCTCCCTCAGCCACTCCCCATCATTCGGCTGCTCCAGACCCCTCCCCAGCTCTGTTGCCCTTCTCTGCCCATGCTCCAGCCCCTCAATGTCCTGGGAGTGAGGAGCCCAAAACTGAACATAGTACTAAGAACAGCAGCCAGCACACAACCTATCTGCACAAAATCATCCAGTCCACCAGCCTGTGCCTTTCTGAACTGACCTGTAATGGTCCGGCCATACGTTACTGAAGGAGATAATCTCACTTCCACCAGAGCAGAGTGTGGGAGGCCATTGCTTTCCATTTTCTAAGAGAAGTTGGCCCCTAGGAACAGCATTGTCAGCAGGTTGAGAGGGGTGATCCCATCCGTTTAGTCTTGGTGAGACACATCTGGGATTCTGGGACCAGTTCTGGGCTCCACAGTATGGGAAGGACATGGACATACTGGAGTGGGTCCAGTGAAGAGCCATGAAGATGAATAAGGAAGGGGAACATCTCTCCTGTAAGGTGAGACTGAGAGCTGGATTATTTAGCCCGAAGAATAGCAGGCTCTGGGCGAACTTACCCGTGTGTATAAATACCTGATGGGGAGAAGCAAAGAGGACAGAGCCGACCTTTGCTTATTGGTGCCCAGTGGAAGGCCAAGAGGCAATGGGCACAGCCTGAAACACTTCCAGCAGTGTCACTGGTAGAACTGCTTGAAAATCCAATGACCTTTCAATGTAAAACAAAAAAAAAAATGGATTGGTGGTTTTGTTGAATGCAACTCAGTAACAGATAAAGAACATTTTCAAAGTTCTGCATAGTTCCCCTTAACTGTTTTTTATTTAAATTGTTTACACTCCTGAAACACTCAGAAAAAATTTGCACTTAAACTCTCCAGTAATTTCTTCCTGTTTCCCTAGAAATTACTGTAGTTCAACCCACCCGTGA
Source organism: Mesitornis unicolor (assembly GCF_000695765.1). Classification (NCBI taxonomy): domain Eukaryota; kingdom Metazoa; phylum Chordata; class Aves; order Mesitornithiformes; family Mesitornithidae; genus Mesitornis; species Mesitornis unicolor. Next base: position 976 of record NW_010167027.1, read on the forward strand.
GGGTTCAAACTTCTACATACTGCCATATCAAAAACCGTGTCAGATACGTGTTTACCATCTCCAAGAGGGCCATGACCACTTAAGGACTGTACAACTATAATTTCCTTATTTTGCTTAAAGCAGACACGGTTGCTGGTGATTGTGGCAAAATTCCTTGTCTGGAATTTCCTTTTCTGCCAGTGAAAGGACCAAGTCCGCTTTGAACAGCTCCGCTGAATTGCCACGTTTGTGCCTTTCTATCAATGGGTGGCTCTGTCTTTTGGCCTTACATCCAATAAGACACAGATCACAAAGGTTAAAAAAGGTGTCTCAGTGAATTGACATCACTTAAAACACAGTACCAGGCTATTAGTAATTAAGTTCTTAAAGGGTTTGCAGGAATACTTGGTTTTCTGTGGTCCCGTCCACACAGCTGCCTTTGCCAAAGCTGAAACGATCCCATTAATATGTTTTATTATTAATCACATTTATTATTTATCAAAATTTGTGGCTGAACAGCAGTTTGCAGGAAAGTATCTGTTCACCTCTAATTTTTCTTTTAATGCATTGAGCACTAGAGAAGCAAAATAAATCAGGTTTACATCTAGCTGCTATGGCAGAGCGTTTTGCGTTGCCAATACAGTACATGGATTATTTAATGAATAATCAGGTGAAAACAAAGCCATGCTGCTGGTGTCTTTGTTCAGTCTTGTATGAACAGTTGCCCAGCTAAATAGCTCCAAGCGTATGAAAACACTGGGAAGCTGAATTTGAATAAATGTTTGAAATAATTTAAAATCCCTTCACAGCTCTTCAGGTTGAATTTCTATATCGGTGTACTAATCCTGCCCGAAGGGTCAGCAGGAGTTATTATAATCTGTATTGACAAAGCTGTTGAACAAAACCATTCTTGATTCAACTTCATTGACTTCGGTGGATTTGCATTTGCAATTGGCTCTTCTACAGAAAACCCCGATCTTTTTCTTACATGAAGAGTTTCCTAATAGCTTCCTTCATTGGATTTCAATTCAATCCTGCCGATGTGCTTGTGTCCTATCCTAGCTCTCCCTGCCAGAACGGAGGAACCTGCATTGATGACAATGGTTTTGCACCTCACGCCTCCTGCCTCTGCCCTCCTGGTTTCGCCGGCAACTTCTGCGAAATCGATAGAGACGACTGCGAGTCCAACCCGTGTGAAAACGGAGGGACGTGTACAGATATTGGCATGGGTTTCAGCTGTTTTTGTCCCCATGGCTATACGGGAAAGCTCTGCAGCAACCGGGTCGTATTCTGTGCGAGCGGCCCCTGTGAGAATGGGGGGACGTGCAGTGAACTCCCCCAGGGAGGATTCGAGTGCCGCTGTAAACCAGAATTTGTTGGTGTGACTTGCAGACACCCCAGCAGAAACACAAACCTCTCCGGAGTGAACGTGGAGACAAAGCATGTGCAGAGTTACAAAGCATCCCCAAAAGCTCACCACAGGGCAGTGCACCATCAGCAAGAGATCCTGAAAATAACCATGAAGGAAACGATCCAAAGTGCGGATCCCCTGCTCAGTCGAAGCCAGGTGATTTGGTTCGTTGTGCTGGGCTTGCTGACCTGTCTCGTCGTCTTGGGTACAACTGGGATTGTCTTTTTTTCAAAATGTGAGATGTGGCTTGCGAATGCCAAATACAGCCATCTCCTCCGCAAGAAAAAGAACTTCTTTCTGAAGTCTAACAACGGGGAAAACCTCTCAGTTAATATTATCTTCCCAGAGAAGATCAAATTGACTAATTACACTAAGAACTACACTGCCATCTAGGCCCTTGAAAGGCGAGCAGCAACTTGAGACTTTTCATAGCAATATGTAAAATAAATGGAATTTATTGCCTGCGCTTGGCCTCAGTATTTGTGGGTACATTTGCTGTAGTTTATGAGTGATAATGAAGATATATAATGTATCTGTATTGCTAAGGATGTTTTTTCATTCCCAAAGTAAAAGGTCAAGAAAACCCAAGAGGGTTAAAGAGCAGGGAATGTTAATTTGATTTCTTTTCAAGGCAGCTATAAAAGGTAAAGAAAACCCAAGAGGGTTAAAGAGCAGAGAATGTTAATTTGATTTCTTTTCAAGGCAGCTATTTTTTTTTTGTAGAATCAAAATTAATTTACCACTGGAACTGTATTGCAGCTTTCTTGTCTTGTGCATTGTTTATTTGGCAAATGCGGTACTGTGAATTACTCACTAATGCTTTTTTGTAATAAACAGCAGTTAAGGGCTATTTTGTTTTCTTTATTCATTTGTAGATGTTTCACTACAGTAAAGCGTGCAACAAGCATCCTCGCTTAATTCTTCCACTGTAAGTGATAAAGACTTCAGAGCTTGCAATCAACAGGAGAAAATTCCCACCTATCCAGTCAGTTTTGCTATTTTTACGTGCTTATAAGATAGATTACTCCTTCTGTAGAATCGTATAGGTATTTGTGGTATTAATTTCAGGTTAAAGACCTCTGTTACTTGCAACACTGCCTCCATAAATTGTTCTACTTATCTATTTTAAAATGTTAACAATGTGTTCGGTGTCTTTGGTCGCACTTTCTGTTTAGAGACCCGATAGAGGTGTAAAGGATCCAATTTTGACTTTTCTATAAATTTTCCTCAAAGAACTCTAATGAGAAAATGTTTTGGATGAGCAGTCTTCATTATTTCTTTGTTAGCAGATGTAAGCAGATGGGTTATTCATTAACATGCACATATAACGCAGATTCACAATTAAAGTTTTGTACAGTTTAAAAAAAAGGCAAGAAAATTTGATATTTGCACATATGGCATTACAATATAGTGCAAAGATTAGAACTAATGGGGAAAATGGTGTTGAGATACTGCTGTGGAAAGACTTCTAGATAACGGGATGAATCACAGAATCACAGAATCACAGAACGTTAGGGATTGGAAGGGACCTCCAAAGCTCATCCAGTCCAATCCCCCTGCCGGAGCAGGTACACCCAGATGAGGTTACACAGGAAGGCGTCCAGGCGGGTTTTGAATGTCTGCAGAGAAGGAGACTCCACAACCTCTCTGGGCAGCCTGGGCCAGTGCTCTGTCACCCTCACTGAGAAGAAGTTTCTTCTCCAATTGAAGTGGAACCTCCTGTGTTCCAGTTTGTGTCCGTTACCCCTTGTCCTATCATTGTTTGTCACCGAGAAGAGCCTGGCTCCATCCTCGTGACACTCACCCTTTAAATATTTATAAACATGAATGAGGTCTCCCCTCAGTCTCCTCTTCTGCAAACTAAAGAGCCCCAGCTCCCTCAGCCGCTCCTCAGAAGGGAGATGCTCCACTCCCTTGATCATCTTTGTAGCCCTACACTGGACTCTCTCCAGCAGTTCCTGTCCTTCTTGAACTGAGGGGCCCAGAACTGGACACAATATTCCAGATGTGGTCTCAATGAATGAAAATTCTAAAGCAAGCTGATTATCCCTCTCAAAACTCTTGTTGAGAAGACAAATATGCATCAAAGCCAGCAACTTTTCAACCAGTCTTAGTGAAGCTGCCTAACTTAGAAATCCAGATGGAGGTACAGCCAGGTAAGCAGTGTTGAATTTGAAGCCATGAAACAGGTGCCACAAGACTTTACACAATTCTTTTAAAACAATATATTTTAAAATACAGTACTGTGCATTTTAGTGTGATCTGTTCTGTGATGAGAAGTATGTTAGGATCAATCTGGAGGCAATCAGAAGCATTGAATATCTCCGTTGGGTAACTCAATCCATGCAGCTTTGATTCAAAACCAGTTGCAACAGTAGACATCCACTAGGAATCAGGGATTAAATTCCTGACTCAGCTGTTATTCATATTTATAAACTGTGACATGATTTTTGGCCATGGTGACCTAGTTGGCAGCACCTCTATCACAGTGTATTTCTTCATATGTAGACATGAGAGCTCGTTGAAGAGAAGTTCCTTAGCTCGGAATGGGAAAACCCATAGATTTCAGCTCCAGGTATCTCCCTATCATCGGTGGTGCCAGTATAGACAGCTGCTATAGTCCTGCTAGACTCTCCAAAGAGAAGTCTTATTTTAAACATGAAAGGCTGGAAGTAATAATAGCTGAAAAAAGAATAGCTGTCTTTATCTTCTCCATGCCAGAAAAGAATGAAACGTGTGTATGGGAGATTCTCATACTGTGCTGCTAGTGGAGTAGCTCTGAAGCCTCAGCACCACCTAAGTGACAGAGAACTGGGATGGTAAGAAAGAATTTAAGTTTAAGAAAAGTTTTAAGTTTAAGATAATTACAGCATTTGAACCAATATCCCGTATCAGGTTTCCAAAGCAAGAAGTTTAGATTAATCATTGTGCTGAAAGACTGACATAAAGGCAACGAGGAGACAAAGAACATTGGTAGCACTTCAATTTTATGTTTATTCTACGTATTTTTTATTAATGGACAGAGAACATATCTATGATACTGCGAGAGGTACCAACCTATATTGCCCTTTCTCACCTTTTTGATTTCTGAATGTTTTCCCTTAGTCAAGCAATGATAAATCTGAGCCTCAACATCCACCTCTACCTTATTGCTTGTAAAAATCCACACAAATCCCCAGAACTAGGGATCAGTTGGGACAAGGGGACAGCTGGTAAGGAAAACCTCTTGTCTTGAAGCTATAGGAGAATATATGAGAAGGTATTTTTATTTTAACCATCTCCCTTTGAGCCGTGTTAGCCTTTGTTCCTGCCACGTTAACAAAAAAAGACCCGTAGATGTTTGAGACAGATCAGATATTTAGCGACAGGGGTGGAAGTTTTCCTCTTGGTTTATTTTGGATTTGGTTTTTTTCATGGCCATGGGCTGCTGTAAAAGTAGAACATACGAAGTAATAATCACCAAACTCTGGAGAAGTGTTTGGCTTTTCTTTTTACTGCCATTCTTGATATCTGTCCATAAACCATCAATGTATGCATTTCTTTTCATTAATGATGGTTATATATGCAAGTGCTAAACCATCTGCTGTTGATATATCCACATCAGCCCCGCTCTTCTGGGCTGATAACCTGAGTCCTGTTTTCAAATTAATATTTAGGTCCAGACAGATCGTGGTATTCCTACTTAAAACAGCATCAAGGACCTGGCTGCAGGAATATACACAGGGATACATACAAACCATCACTGAAGACAACAGTCCAAGTTCTCAAATTTGCCCGTGTCTTGGCAAAATCTATTCCCTGTCACAGCCTCAAGGGCAAAATAATTTGCTACAGATACAGGACTCATTTATTTTTTAATTTTTTTTTTAATCCAGGACTTTCCTGGCAAAACGACGTGCGTATGCCTCCAGAGCACACTAAATTATTGCACGTGTACTATGCATGCACTGTTGATTTTCCAAAACACATCTGATTTACTATGCATTTCCTATGAATGAGCCATGGGCAAATCTTGCATTCCTTAATGTCACACAGCCTAGAAAAATGCCCAGTGCTGCCTGGTTTAGGTGAAAGAAGAGTCTTGAGAGAAGGCTTTTGTGGTTGCTCAACCCATGTTGCAACGAACACTTGAGGTTCACAAAGACAGGTCAGCTTTGCTGCATCTCTGCTGCCATTAAATGAGATCAAGCCAGAAAATACACTGTGTATTAGACATCAAATAATATTTTGAAGTTTCTTCCTAAATTTCTTGAAGGAAATAAGGTTCTTTTAAAACTTTGCAAGAGGGAGAACGATACATGTTTCAGTCTCAAATATAAACTGAATTATTGCTCTAGGATTTGAAGAAAACCATTGAATTAATTTTAGTCATTAGCTCTAAAGCTCAAGAAGGGACTTTTTCTTCTGTCTCCCTCCCCTATAGGTCCCTGAGATGGAGGACCTTTCCTGAAGCTCATATCTGAGTCAGGGTCTTGGACAAGTTCATGAAAACACAATTCCGAGTCCTCATCCTTAGTAATCCAGATAAATGTTGCAGGTGCATCCTGTTCATGGCCTCTTAAAGTCATGTCTGAGTAACTTTAAAGATGCTAAAATATGAAGGTGGAATAATACAAAGAAGAGGGACTAAGCCAGGCTTAACTACAAGTGTTGGTTAGACCAAAATTGTTTTTATAATGTTTTGCCATGTGAAACTTGGAACAAAAATACAAGTTCATTTTTTTCTCTATCCACTTTCCTCTTGCAAAATTACATCCTTGCTATTAATTGCAGCCTTGTACTATGTATATCCACTTGATGGCAGCATTTGAACACAGAACCACTCGAAGCTCCCAGCTCTGTCCCCTTTGCGTTTTGCACCGGCAAGCTCGCAGCCCATCCCCAGCGACTGGTTATGGGAAAAGGGCAAATAGGGAGAAAGAGACCATGCCTGTGGTTCTTTGCCTGTAGGTAACTGTTGCTCATGAACTGTGAAGATAGCTTAAATGAGCAGTCACTGAGAGGAAATGAAGGACAATGGAAGGAAAGCCAAGAAAATGTTTTATACAGATTCAAGTAAATGAAAAAGTTTTGTTATGCTATACTCCTAGCCTTTCCCATGTTACTGGTGTACTTTTTTTCTATCCCAAAGGAGCATGCACAGCAACTTTGTCAGTAGTCTCATATTCATTCTCATGTTTTCCACACCATGTATTGAAATTTCAATTTGCCTGCCTCTGTCTTACTGACTTTAAAGGTGGTCAGATTGGAAGTGAGAAAACACATGCTTTAATTTTTAAAAACCCTTTCTTGTATCAAATTCAAGGTCAGAACTTCACTCAGTTTTCCAGAGCAGCGGCAGGCATCTCCCCACTTGCTGGGAGTTGTGCATCTACAACATTTCCAGCAAGGAATAAGTGATATTTCTAGAGGAGTAAAATAAACAAATAAATAAACACGGAGTTATTCCGTTCTACCTTCCAGTGTTTGAATTACTGGAAGTATTTCAAGAGTCCTGCATCTTATCATGGGGCAAGCGTAAGATTTTAAGTGATTCAAGCCCCAAATCTCACCTGTGCCTGGTTTTCCTCCTAAATAGCGGGACTTGGAGGACTGAGGAGACCTGACTGATCTGGAGGCTGGGAGCCTGGATTTCAGAGAGATATGGGAGGGAGCCTGTTTTTAGGGAGTTTTGGAGCTGTCCCTGTAGTTCTGAGCCCGAGAAAGAGTTAGTGATGGCTCCTTGCTGAGGGAGAACAAAGTCTGCCTGCAAGCCAGAGATGAAAGCGCAAGAAATAGCGTGTGGGCTTAGTGGTGGGCTTAGAGAGAGCCATAAAGGGACCGAGTCTGATGTGGAGCCCTGTCTGAGGGAGTTTCTCTTTCGACAAATGCAGGGCGGTTATACTGCTACCAGATGAGCTCATCAGGGGAGATCTCAGCTTGTGCTTTATAGAGCACGTGTGAGGTCGGGAGAGCTGAGGGAGAAGCTGCAGCTTTACCAGGCCTGGTCTCCACAGCGGCCTGCAGGCCTGGTCTCCATAGGGGCCTGCAAGCCCCATCCTGTTCCCCTCTCCAGAAAGGTGGAATAGTCCAATACTTCCAAAGAGACTACTGCTGTTACCTAGGGATGTTGTCTTCCCTTTGAATATCAGTCTTTTAAATATTTCCCTCATTACTACCCAGATTCTGCATTGATCTTGGCTGGAGATTTTCATATTTCTAACCTGTGCTCATGATCTTCACCAAAAAAAAGGTATTGATCAGTGGAAAAGGGTGCAAAAAATTCAGGCTGTCCCATGATCAAGCCTTTCTTCTCCAGAGAAACCGACGAGAAAGATTAGAGAAGGTTAGCACTATTTAATTAGAAAATTAAGTAAGACATGCAGTTGGCTTTCCAGTAGCACCCTCTGGTTCCTAAGTAGGTAGATCCAGGGTCATCACGTCCACTGATGCCATTTGCAGAAGTCTGATATTGGGGTAAAGGTGCTTGTTTTACGCTACACATATTAGTGTCTCAAATCCACCTATCTTTGAAATAACTACATTCCAATGTATATTAAATATGAATGAAAGCAGAGTGGTGGTAGAGCATTAAGGAATGGAAGATCATGCCCAAATCAACGCAGCTATAATCCAGTAACAACTTTACCAAAGGGCTTCGTGTGCACTACGTCATGGAGGCACACAGAAAAGGCGATTAAAAAGGAGAAATAGTTTAAAGCGGCAGAGGAATGGTGAGTCCAAGCATTCACTTTGAGGTTGTGAAGTAAAACAGCGTGGTGGGACGGTCTCCACAGAGCCCCAGGACAGAAGAGGAATGAAGGCCACCCAGTTAACCTGGAAACAGTGAACCTCAAAGGCCTTGTCAGTCCAGCATTGGCTTGAGGCAGGGGAGGAAATCTAAGTAGGTGGCATAGCTAGAAGAAGCAGGGAATTTTGTTTTTTTATTTTCTTCTGCTCCCCGCAAGATGTGGTGGTTAGATGTGTGATACTCTACCCAATTGCTTGCATGCCACAAGGTATTTGTGACCATTAGAAGATGATGGGGAATTGGCCATACTGTTATGGTTGAGTGTCTACCTTTCACCTCACAATTTAAAGAGAGGTAGGAATTGAGGAGGCCAAAATGGGATTGATGGTAGCCTATGTTTATTCAGCAAAGACTAACCTAAATGTTTGAGGTGTCGATGGGCTGTCTGTAGCCTGATGATGCCTATAGCTAGGCAAAAATATTGGTGTTCCATTTGGTAGGACCATAGCATAATTCTTTCAATAAAACAATTGTAGCTTAAAAGGATTCCTTGCTGTTCATTTTTGTCACCCAGTCTTTGGAAGAACTTGATGCAGAGGAGACAAAAAATGTTATTAAAGCCTGTGGTACAAATGTTGAAGCACTCAACTATCAGCCCTAAAAGGTCTTCAGATCCATTCATGCAATAAACACTTACATATGTTCTGTCTCTTATGGGCAGAAAACTTTTTCCATTGCAGAAGTCTCCAGCTAAGGCTGCCCAACCCATATTCATATTTCTCATATTCACATTTGCCATTAAGCTCCTGTGAATCCAATTGATTGTGTGTAATACCTGTCTCCTGTTGCCCTCAGATCTCCAAATTTTGTAAAAAAAAAATTTAAAAAATAATAAAATGAAATAAAAAATAAAATAAAATAAAATAAAAT
>NW_010167028.1:0-2412 GCF_000695765.1 Mesitornis unicolor
CTGCTGCGGATCCTTTCTGATGGTTCTGAAGAGTTCCGAGCTCTGTCTTTTGGGCTGGAGCTGCAGCAGGGCTTGAGATTAAGTTCTGTCCAGAACAGCCCAGCCTGGCGAGTCAAGGCTGGGGCTAGGGCCGTGCCCCCCCGCAGCCAGTGCCACGCTGGTTGGGTCCGGTGCAAGAGAGAGTATACCCTGCAATCCCCTTAAATACATTACTTCACAACGGTGCTGATTGGCCTGGCCCTGCTCAGAGGAGGGTCTGACATTGGAACCGGTGAAGCTTTTCAGGTAGCTTCTTACGGGGCTATTTCCATAGCTCTCCCCCACTACCAAAAACAAAACCAAAAACCCTTCACAGAAAAACACAATACTCTCTAGCTACAGAATAAAAACATGAATACAAGGTTAGTGCATGTTGTGAAGGTAGAACAAGACAAACTTGCAGTTGAGGACTACAAGCTGCAACTCGCATTCCGCAAGCAATAAAGAAAGGCTTCAGGGTCTTGGTACGATTAGTTAGGGAATCTGGGATGCAGTTTGTTTTTTCATCTCTCCTCCTGGTTGCAAGTAGTGACTTTGGAAGGAACAGGAGGATACAATCTATAAACACATGGCTCTGTGGCTGGTGTCATCGCCACAATTTTGTGTTTTTTGATAATGAGATGACCTATAAGGCACCAGGCATCTAACAGGAGACACCTTTCTCAAAGGGGGAAGAGAGTCTTTGCCCAAGAGATTGCAGGGTCTGATTGACAGGGCTTTAAACTAGATGTAAAGGGGGGTGGGGATAATAATATTAAGATTGGCTGTGATAAGTGGCAGGATGACACACCAGGGTTGGAGGGATAGGGTGATAGTAAGGCCCTTCAACCTGTTGCCCAGAGGCATGCAGTGGGTGCTGCAGCACAGGCAAAGTCTTACAGAGACAAGCCAGAGGCTCCTGAGGTGATAGGAGCCAACAGGGTAGCTTCTATGAAATACCTTGGTGGAATGAAGGGGTGTCCATCTAAGAAGGTGACATAGCTGACAGCTCAGCTGAAATGCCTCTACACCACATGCACACAGCATGGGCAACAAACAGGAGGTGTGCAAAGCCATTTTGCTACAGGAAAGCTACAACATAGTGGCCATTGCTGAAACTTGGGATGAATCCCATGGCTGGAGTGTGGCTATTGATGTCTATAAGCTGTTCAGAAGGGACAGGAGAGGAAGGAGGGGTGGAGCTGTTACCCTCTACGTTAAGAAATGGATAGAGTGTGAAGAGTTGTCCCTAAAGAATAACCATGAGCAGGTTGAAGGCTTATGGGTAAGAATTAGGGATCATGTCAACAAAGAGAGTCCTGTGATTGGTGCCTACTACATGCTGCCAGATCAAGGGGAGACTATCGATGAAACCTTCTTTCTCCAGCTCCAGGAGGCATCAAGCTCACAGGCTTTCATCCTGCTGGGGTATTTCAAACACCCTGACATCCATTGGAAAAGTAGCACAGCAGGCTGTAGGCAATCCAAGAGACTCCTGGACTGCCTTGATGACAACTGTTGAAGACAGGAAATAGACAGCCCTACTTAAGGGGAAGCAATATTGTACCTGATGGTCACCAATATGAGTGAGCTAATCAGGGATGTCGTGACTGGAGGCAACCTGGGATGTAGTGATCATGAGCTGGTGCAGTTCGCTGTCCTAAGGTGTATGAGCCATATGAGAAGCATAGTCAGGACCCTGAATTTCAGGAAATCCAACTTCCAGCTCTTCAGTGAGTTAGTCAATAGGACCAACTAGGAAACGGCCCTCAAGGACAAAGGAGCAGAACGGAGCTGGCAGAGGCTTTCCACAAAGAGCAAGAGCTCTTGATCCCCAGGTGTAAGAAATCAGGCAAGGAACGCAGGAGACCAGCATGGATGAATAGAGACCTGCTGGCCAAACTAAAAGTCAAGATGGAACTGCATAGGCAGTGGAAGCAGGGACAGGTATGCTGCAAAGAGTACGCGGATGTTGCCCAGGTGTGTAGGGACGAGGTCAGGAAGGCCAAGGTGCAGCTGGAGCTGAACTTGGCAAGGGATGCCAAGAAAAACAAGAAGGGCTTCTATAGTTATGCCAACCAGAAAAAGAAGGTTAAAGAAAGTGTCCCCTCTCTGATGAACAACAGTGGTGAACTGGTAACAAGAGATGAAGAGAAGGGTGAGGTTCTAAACAACCTTTTTGCCTCAGTCTTCACTGGCAACCTCTCCTCTCACAGTGCTCGAGTTGATGGCCCACAAGACAGAGACCAGGGAGAAGAAGTCCTGCCCACTATAAGTGAAGATAAGGTTCATGACCATCTGAGGAACCTGAGCATACACAAGTTCATGGAACCTAATGAGATGCATCCCGGAGTCCTGAAGGAGTTCATCAATGACTTGGATGAGGGAACTGAG
>NW_010167029.1:0-8366 GCF_000695765.1 Mesitornis unicolor
TTGAGCCTATCCAGGTCCCTCTGCAGAGCCTCACTACCCTCAGGCAGATCAACACTCTGTCCCAACTCAGTGTCATCTGCAAACTTGCTGAGGGTTTTTCCATCTCATCATAGAAGTTGATAATCTTCTAACCCGAGAGAAAATAGTATTTTTTTTTAGGCAGAACTACCTTGACTGGCAGCAGTTGCTTGGCATCTCCAATGGTCAGGCCGTAGTTTGGGCAGTGAATGGCTGAGCTGGAGCTCAGGGTTTCCTTGGTTGGTGTTTGACCTCTTCACGAGTATGACCGAATTCATCCTCCTCACACATTTCCCTAGCGAGGAAATGCTTTAACGCCTGTTTGAAAGGGTGGAAACATGAACAAAGAGTGATGAAGTGTCTTGCTGGTGTTGCAGGAAAAAAAAGAGTCACACAGGAAAGATGCTGAGGACACAGCTGGCGTTTCACCAGCTTACTGAAGGGAAAAAATTAAATAAAATTAAAAAACCACAACTCACTAGTTCCTTAGGTGAAACTTTCAGGTGAAAACGTTCCAGGAGAGCACCTGGGCTGTAATAAAATACCAAAAAATTGGGCTTGAATGACTGACCCCAGCAACCATAAGAGACCGTGAATGAAAGTCCAGCTAATGCTACGTCCTGTCTAGCCCGGGCTTCGAACACTTTTATATGGTGTGAGCCTTGGTCTGGAAAACTCTCATTTACACACATACTGACGCCTGCAAATGGAGCCAATGACTATAAACTCCGTCATTAGAGATTCCCAAATCAAAGGTAGCAGCTGGCAAAAATGTTTCTGCGTGGAAGACGAGAGTCTATTCCAGTGGTCATCAGGACACTGTTTCTTTGCTTGCAAGAACATGTTATTTCCTTTCTAGGAAGACCCAGTACTCCTCATTGTGGGTTAAAGTTATAAAAAGGAGTTACCACCTTGCTCTGGTCTAAGCCCCAGGAGAAACAGGCTGCACCCATGTGAAAAAGAAGAGGAGAGGACTGTGGTAAGTTCCTAAAAAACCTGGTGATCTATTCACCCAGAAAGTCTCCTTCCATGTTCTTTGGCTTGTCCAACCTCATCGCACATGCCTGAACTCTTCCCCAAAAGCATGAAGTGCAATAGAGAAGTCACCTGTTAGAAAAGGATTTGGGGGAAAAAAAAAAATCAAGGGAGGAGGGGAGACCTCCAGGAAAAAAGAACGAGGTCAAATGATCAAGTCATTCTGAAGGTAGAGTCCTTGACCTCACTGAAAGGCACTGCCCAGCTACCTGGGGCCCAAACTTGGGCTTTTTTTCAGCCCTACACTTTTCTGGCAAAGCGAGGAGCCTGGTGTATTGCTGTATCTTACACATAATAACGCTGCTCTGCTGGATGTGCCAGTGGAAAGGCTCCCATGTTGCTGAATTAATACTCGCCGTTTAATTCCTTCCTCTAGCACCAGGGCAGGAACCTTCCTGAACACAGGCACTCCTCAGCTGTAACCTTCTCCTGTAGCTCCTATTGCCTCTACCTTTTTGGAGAGTGTCTTCTCCTTCTTCTGGAGCTGAAATGCTTTAGTGTCCCATTGTAGAAAGGGGCTGCCCTGCAGCTGACCAAAGTGGTCCAAATGCCAAAGTGGGAAAATATTCTGTATTCTGAGACAGGAAGGCAAAATAAGCTACTTACCCTTTTCCAAATTCCTAAGATGGGTCATCCTGCAGTGAGGAACAAAGTCTGCAGGTTCACTTTTTCCTTTCCTTGTGCATTGGTGTGTTCCCTTTTTAAGCAGGCCCTGCTCTGCCTCTTCATGGACGCACAGGTTCCCCACTCCTTGGAAAGGAAAAGCTTTCAGGATTTTCTTTTGCAAGAGAAGAAAGGTTGTGGTCATTAAAATCCCACCTGCAAAGAGTGCAGCACCCAGCAAGCCCGGAGGGTAGAAACGAGCCTGTCTGTCACGAAGCAACTGCAGGTTTGAGCCCTCTTCCCTTCAGACCACTGATAAAAGCAAACCCAGGCGGGATCAGGCTGTCAAAGAAAAAGGCCACTCTTTTAACTCTGTTATTTAAACCAGATCAAAAATAAGCACCCAGTCTGGCTGAATGCTTTCAGAAGCCTGACAGAGGGTTGGAAGACAGCGAGCTACTGCCATCTTCTCTGTTTATCTGGCATTAAACTGTGTGACACAGGGACAAGTTAGAGGTTGAAGCAGATTTGCAACCTGGGACAGGATGGATTCAGAAGCACCAGGATATTTTGGGACTGAATTCCCTTTATAACTCCAGTCTCCTTGGTCGGAAAGAAAAGGAGAGGGCACTCTGTGTCCTACGGTTCAAGTACAGCAGCTTTTCTGTGCTTCAGTCTGCAGCCAGGGATCAAAGAGCCAGATGGGATCTCCTCAGGAGCTGCGTATTAAGGACCAGGCACAGAGGCTCTAAACATCTCTACACTGAGTCTGTTGGCTCTGGAAGTGCTGAATCTCACGTGACAAAAAGCTATGAGATACTGAAGAAATTAAATGAGCTGCTCAAGGAAGAAGTCTTTCCAAGAGACATCCTCCCAGTCACATGAGACTTCCCCCCATCTCTTGCCATCCCCCCAGACTGGGGCTGCCTTCCAAGTCTGGACCCAGCGCTACTGAACACCACCCGACCAACCAGCAGCACTCAGAGCAGTCAATAAAAAGCATCGCTACCAAACTCTCTTCTCCCCTAAGCCAAGCGGAATAAAAACCTTGTGCCACGTTGCTGCCAAGGAGATATTTTGCAGCTAGCATCATTTCAATAAAACACCCGTGATTCCCAATTAAGAAATGCAGTCCCGGGTGAGGTTTAGCACAGATCTCGTGGAGCCACACTTGGCTCTGGTACGAGCTCAGCGCTGGTCAGGTCTCGTATCGAGCCAATTGCTGCACCCAGCGGTGCCCCAGAAAAACCTCAGTATTAAACTAATTAGCAGTGTGCTGGTGCTTTTCTACATCCCCTGCAGGATAAAAGATAAATAAGTTGTTAGCCTCTCCTAAAGGCTTCCAGACTATTTATTTATAGACTCATTTATAGGTGCCCTTCACAGAAGCATCTGACCTTTTCATAATGATTACTGAACCTCTCCCATAAAGTCTGTGCATAATGAGACAGCATTATAGTGCCCATTTTAAAGAGATGAGGACATGGGCTGAAAGCAAGTAAATGAAATGCTCTGGTTGCAGAAGCAATCTGTTCCACAGACACATGCCAAACAAAGATGCTGTTACTCTATCGCTTCTCCTTTAAAAATCACTGGGGTGGCTCTGCTGCTGCTGCTGCAAGGACTTTGCAAGACTTTAACGGCTATGGGTTGGCACTGGACCCAACAACGGCACATGCAAGGTACTCACAGCCAAGCCATTCTACCAGACACCAGCAGCACCTTCTGATTGCTGTTTCTCATTGTGGAATGGGCCTCTGAGCGACAAAACCACCATGTTTTGAGGCTGGCTTTCCGTCTAGTCTCCTGAGTTGCTGTTGGTGCGCATCTCAAGGTGGGCAAAGGCTTCTTCTACCTGGAAATAAAGGCATGTTGGAGAGTCAGAGCAAAGCATCATTTCAGCCCTTTGAACAACCCCATCACTCCCAATATTTACCTTCTATTTGCTATCAGTGACACATAGGTTGCTGTACTGTCACTTGGCCATAAGTTCCAGCCATGAATCTGATTCCTCTCTGCATTACCACGCTGCAAAGGTTTTGGATATTTTTTCACAGGCAAAGATGCCGTCTCCTCACCAAACCAAATGCAAAAAGCTATTGCTGGAGCTGCACCTAGGGATGAACTGAACCTTTCTATTGCTGGAGGATTACTGCTTTGAAACCTGCATCCCAAAGCACTGAGAACCACCTGGTGAAACCAAGGATGTGAAATCTCACTGAATTTCCATATCAGAAAGAGAGAGACCTAAAATCAGATGCAAACCAAGCACTGCCACTTCTGAACTTTCTCCTTTTTGCCACAGAAGCAGCTGACATTGCTGCTAAAACATAAAGGATCACCACCCACTCTTCTCCTAGGTTGATGTTTATGCTGGAGTATAATGTCAAAATTCACACTAAAATTTTGTGTCCAAACTCAGATTAAAAAAAATCAAGCCCAGAAATTTCTCCCCTGGTCAGCCATGGCACTGTGGACTTGACATATCCCTACCCTGAAGGTAAGCTGTTAACAAGTCCCTGGAAACATCCTCAGTTCTACTCTTGCCTGATGTTGAAGGGCTGCACTACC
Organism: Mesitornis unicolor; assembly: GCF_000695765.1. Taxonomy (NCBI): domain Eukaryota; kingdom Metazoa; phylum Chordata; class Aves; order Mesitornithiformes; family Mesitornithidae; genus Mesitornis; species Mesitornis unicolor. The sequence goes on from NW_010167029.1 coordinate 4,228, forward strand.
AAGGAACATCTTTTTCTCTGAAGCTGTGCTATCAGCCATCTCTTTTCCTATATAGAGGATCATAAAATAGCGGAGATGGGTAAACCTGACCCATTTCTTTTCACACCCAAACAGCTGCCAGAGGAGTGCGAAGCATCCCCTCCTGACTCACCTGCATGTCTCGTGTCCCGGAGTGCTATGTCTGGGTCACCCAGGGATTTGGCAGCACTGATGCCACAGAGACTCACCCAGACAGGGATGCACAGACCCAGCAAAGCACATCAGACAGCCTGGAGGCAAAAAACTCTTTTCTGAAGGATTTAATGACCTCGTGGGAAGCTGCTGCTCTGTCCCTGTACAGCGTGTATAAGTTATTAATGAATATTTATCTTCCAAAGGAAAGAACAAGAAGAATGAATGTACAGTGTAAGAAACTGAGAAAATAACGACTTTTAAAGTATGGCCAGGTGATCCAAAGCAGTTGAATTGGCACTTTTTGAAAGCATATAATCTGATATATGCCATGTTTAACTTAAGAAGAGCTGGCCTCTCATGGGTGTCCCATACAGCCAGCGTGGCAACCTCATGGTGATGCCTACAGAAACAAGACGAGGGAGAGGAAGAGAGGAGTGGGTGAGTACTGCAAGGGCCCCGTTTGTTTAGGTATATTTGAAAAGGCTGTTTTCCACTCAGTACTTCTTACCACTGCAAACAGCAATGAAGTTGCAAGATAAACGTTATGTTTAAACCTCAAAATTGCAGTGATTTAGGTCAAATAAAGTTCTTTCAATGTACTGGGCTTCTCTTTTCTTTCACTGAGTACAACCAGGGGTTTTAATTCCCCCTTTTTTCCTTTTGTTGGCCCATGAACAAAAACCATGGCATTCATCCAGCTCTGTTCTACATTTAGGTTTTGTACTAATGAACTATTTAGGAGCTGGGATTTCCATCCCAAATGGTTAATGATTTGATTTTATACTGTAGTATTTTAATTGAAACAGCCTCTAAGGACATGGTCGCGCCATTCGTACCACAATAACTAAACCAAATTTCCAAGCAGCAGCTCAAAAGCTACAGACAGGACGCAGCCCTCACCTTACACCTCAGCCTGGCATCAGCATCATCACATTGTGGTAAATTATGTGGCTACTCATTTAAAACAGAGCAGTTCAGAGTTTACCCTGCTATAAAGTATTTGTTTTTATTGCTTTCCTCTTTCGATACTTCGAAGGAAGATAAGGGTAAGAGAGGGACACATATAAAGCAATTTTATTGTCTGTGCACCCACTGGATTACAAGAGGAGTCAGTGCTTGCTTTCAGCTCTTTTTTTGTGATTATTATTATTATTTTAAATAAGAAAAACCTTGCAGGAGACGTGGAAACCGTTATGATTATTTGTTCAATTGACACGATGGCTCTTGGGCTAGTTTCTAGTTTTAAACCATCATTTTGGCGAGTAAAGATTAGACTAGTTGCAGACTAAGATGGATGCGCTAAGCTGCTTGCAATGCCTGCAGAAATGAAGGAACTAATGAAGGAAGAAAATATCTTCGGGACCTGGGCCTGGCCACAAGTGTGCCCTTGCCAGGGTACTTCATGAATATTTTGCTGCTTTGTGCTGTTTGCTACACACCTGCCCTTGACCAACTTCAGTTTGGGAAATATTCTGCAATCACAAGAGACTGTGCTGTAACAAGCAATATTTTAACTGAAAACTCAAAAATATTTTTGGCAGGTCTTAAAGGCGACTCATTCTGCAAAGAAAGACTTTGTTTTATTTCTAAATCTTGTTTGTTGGGGTATTTTTCCCCCTTTTTTTTTTTCTCTTAAAGGTGTGGTGTTTTGTGCTAATAGAGAAAAGAGCCTGCCCATGGAAAGCAGTGGGGAAAAGGAGAAAGGTGAAGCAAGCTCAGCCCTTTCCTGCTTACAGGCTCTCCAGTGAAAACCATTAAACAGCAAAATCTGCTCTCCTCAGCCAAATAAGCCCAGGAGAAACCTTTACTGGATGGAGCTGACCTGAGCTGCTGCCACACAGCAGCACTGCGAGCAGCACATCTGGAGGTGACTGTACATACAATCTGAATTTATTAGTCACTGCTAAATTTCTCCACGACCATACCCTTACCTCCTTCTCAGTCAGCATCGTGCCGAGTCGCCTTGCCTTGCCTCTGACAGATGCACCTCCAAGAACCCAGAGCAGAGGCACAAGAGCTGGGGGGATGCCCAGGTTCAACCTTGGGAAATATAGACCTGTGCCACACTAAAAACACAGGGTCAAGACACGGTGATGGCACAGCACAGGATTTAAAAGGGGTGAGGGAAACTTCAACTGGGGTTTAACAGCACAGCACTGGACCCAACCCAGGCTCAATGACCCGCAGTAGGGGTTACCCTTGCTAAAAGGCTGGGTGGAAATTTCCAGAGTCCCCTGAAGTGCTCCTAAACCCATTCTGAAGTTTGAAATGGCATTCAAGTGGTCAACAAGGTTTGTTCTAGACCCCGTATTTCACCCGTGCTCGAGCAGTACAGTATTTCTAGCTTATATGAGAGTTTTTGTGTGATTGACTTTGGGTAGCAGGGAGCTGAAGTCATGCCAGACCTGTTTCATTCTGACATTTATTTGCGCAATGAAATCCAAGGATCTTTTCTTTTCTCTTTTTTTCCCCTCTGTGCTTCACTCAGTACTCTCTCTGTGACATTAAAATCCATCACACTGCTGGCCCTGTTGTACCCATTAGATTGTACGTGCCAGCAATGCTAGAGCTCCGTGATGGGGGAAAGACAGCAGAAAGAAAACAAACATATGTGGCCTGAGGAAGTCAATTTTAATTTCTTCCTCAGCTTTCTGTGATTTAGGGCAAGATTCTGCTGCCCTAAATCATGCTGCGATACACTAACCTCCCTCTCGAGAAGCAGGCGATGAATAAATGCGGTGCAGCCAGAGGCACTTCTCCTCCTGTTCATTCCAGCACTGCACAAGACACCCGAAGCAGCCTTTGGTAGCGTGAACCTGTCCAACAGAGAGAAAGCGTCCACAAAAAGAGCCATTTCCTCAATTAAAGAGAATTAGAGGGACAATTAGGGAGAAGTGGCTCGTTCCCTCTACTGATTACTGGCAGACGCACAAAGCCACACAGCTCCAGGGTTGTCCACTCCTCATACATTTCCCATACAAACTCCTGCATTTCTTTTTCACCGTCCTTCCCACCCCCCCATCCAGAAACTGGTTGAAATGGGAGTCCCTGTGGCCAATGCCTGTCACTTCACTGCCCTCCTACTTTGCTGAGGAGTAGCCAGCAGAATAAGCCTTCCTCCTGCATGAAGTCCTCCCAGGTCACCTGAAGGACAAGGCAGAAGAGCCTCCCCATTGCTACTTGAGTGCCGGCAGAGACAGCAAAGACATCAGTCCCCACTGTCTCAAGTCCTGTTAACCTTCAGCGACCTCTCGGCGCACGCACAAAATGCCACAGAGGAAGGCAATCCATACAGCCAGCGTCCGAGGTGGCAATCAAGCACTGGCGAGGCTCTGTGCTCTCTAACGTAAAGCAGCACCGAGACAGGCAGAGTGGTATTGACATTTAGGGGCAGCGATGGCTCGCTTCAGCTGCACAAGGGCAAGCAGCTCTACCGCTGATTTTATCTGAGACCTTTTGCATGCAGCTCTAGGTGACTTGTGTGCAATTTGGCTTCAACTTCATTCGTAGCCAATGGTCCAAAATAATAGCAAACTGGAATAGCTGAGAGCGAGCGGTCATTTTCATTGCGTCTTTTGGATGTGAGCAGCATTAGCATTCCTGGGTTCAATATACTGCAAATCCAGTATGTGTGTGTACTGCTACTGGGTTGTTGTAGTTCTGGTCTGCTACGTCCAGTTAGAGACAACCGGTCCTGTTGGCACCCAGTTCTCCACAGCCCTTAGGCCTGTGGAAAAGTCAGGCCATGATCAGGGAAAGACATGACATGGTTTTCATTAAAATGGAGATGCTCAAGCTTGGTCTCCAGTCGATCCCCATCAAATGAAGTGTCTCTTCAGTACTCAGGGAAGTCTGGTGTCCACCTGAGCCGCGGTGTTTGAATTAAAGCAGTATCGGCACAGGCAAAGGTGACAAAATTCAGAGAGAGGGGAAAAAAAAAGCAAAACAAGAAGAAAAGTATTGGG
>NW_010167029.1:8397-11325 GCF_000695765.1 Mesitornis unicolor
CCAAAAGGCTCGAAACAGATAAATGAGATGTACCTGGAATAACAGAGTAATGGGGAGAAAGAGAGAGAAGCGGAAAAATACAAAGTGAGCAGCAAAGGAGTTCACAGAAAAAGAGAGAAACGGAAGATGGTTGGGAGACACAGAGAAAGCTGAGACATACACAGAAAGGGACAAAGGAAGAGAAAACTTGGAAAGAAATGGAAGACAAGCCATACCTCTGACTACTCCCTTCCTGAAACCCACCTGAGGGCCTGCACAAGCTCTGCTAACCTGGCCTTGCACTTACGCTGCTATTCCAGAGGAGACATGAAAGCTCACAGAAATGACAGGGCGCCTTCAAAACCAGTGTCAAAGCACAGCTCTTTGTACCTGTTATCCTGTGAACAAGCTGCAGCATGCACAGCTTTCTGAGCACACACTGTTTTGCAGCTGGATCTCTTTGCAACTTGCTGTGGTGAGTGGTGCTACCCATAGATAGCAGAGCCTGGTGATGCCACCCTCCTTTTCTAGCAACTACTGCTCTTATCTACCAAGGCAGAGCTGCAAACACCAGCCCTCACCTTCCCAGTTAGCTTTAACTTACTTTGTCCCATTTGCAACATGTCTCCCCTAGAAAAGGGACAGAGGCATGATAGAAAGTACCTGAAAGGCAGTTTACAAACCCTACTTCCTTATAAATCTCTGTTGATGAAGAAAGATATGAGGATGAAGCTCTTCCTTCAGCTGTGGTGTTTCTAGGAGTGCTTTTTCAATCTCTGCTTGTCTTTTGCTGAGCTTAAACACTGTCTTCTCCTCACCCCAGACACTGACAGAGACTCTCTCCTGTACTTGGCCAGACAAAACTTGTAGGAATTGACACTCTTGTCAGATTTGTTCTGAGGAAGAATTAGTGGGAAGGAAAAAGTCAGAAGAGGATTACTACATGTGCCCCGTTCCCTTTGGAAGCCAAGCTAAAAGCATTACAGATAGGCTTAGAAAACAGTTATGCCCATTAATCTTTGATTGACCTTCCTGATGCTATCAAAACTGAGAGCAGTGAACCATGTGTTTTCCATTTGATTTGCCATGTTCTTGTTCAATAGGTTAAAATCTAGGACATGTCTTGAAAGACAACAGTTTGACTGGGGCAACCAGACACTGTCTGCTTGATGATGCTCTTCCACACTGCCTGCACCCTTTCCTAAAGCTCTTGCCCTCTCCCAAATGGCAAAGGAGCCACCAGCTGAGAAGGGTCACAGCTCAGTAACGTGTCTTGACTCCTAAAACAGGAGTTGTCACTACTGCAAACTGACTCCCCTGCTCCATTGGCATCTCTTCTTGTTAACAGGGCTAACGGAGGTTTGCCAAAGTCAAATTCGGGAAGTCAGGGAAGAGTTTAAGGTACTTTCAAATCCTAAGAGCTTCTAGTACTACCCCATATTGTTGCATACATGGCAATTCTGAGCTCTGAAATAACAGACTGGTTGGGTAAACACAAGTATCCAGAGGCAGGTGGGCAAGCTGAAGCTGCACAAGTCAAAACCAGCACCAAAAAGCATTTCTGGGCATTGGAGCCCAGTGGTCGGTTGTGTTAACTCTGCAGAATGGCTCTGGCACGCTTTGGCCTGTGCCAGCAAGGCATTTCCCAAATTCTGCCCGGGATCCACATCCATCAGGCAGCTTCCAGCTCAGCTGAAGGAGCTTAACAGGAGAACCTTATGGACAAGGTCAGGTCCTGCCAGCTGGCCCGAGAGCCAAAAATCTCTCTCTGCTACTGTTTGATGTGCTAGCGCAGATGTAGCCCACAGCTGATGGGAGCCCTGACAGGTCTCGTCCCCTCAGATTCCATCCACCATTTACTTTCTCCAACCCAAATCTTTGAAAAACTGTCCCATTCTTTAAGGATGACATTCCTATAGTGTCCTACCCTTCCAACACGTACATAAAACCACCCAAAACCCAAACTCTAACTGAAAAATTTGCCTTTCCAGAGTTATCAATCCAATTCCTCCCTTTCCAAACATGGTAGGGAACATTTTACAGAGATGCTGCTGATTTGCTTCCTATCATGCTCATCTAAATGTCTCTACATTGCTGTATTTTAATCCAATTTCCACATGAAGGGGGACAGCTTGCCAGTTCATAGTCCCAAGGAGTAACTGCACAACCTGATATAGACAGACACCACTGCCTAGTGCCTACAGAGGACAACAGTTATCCCGACAAACAAAATGTTGTAATCCTAACAAACATAAAAGTGACACATTTTTGTATGTTTAGCCTCCATTTCACAAGTCACACAGCTGCAATTTGAGAAGGTGGCATAGATAAAAAAAGGAAGTCGAGACCAGATTTGGGATCAGACTGCATGGCATCAATTTAGAAGTACGTGGATAAGATGCATCATTCTGCTGAGCTCATGCTATTTAATACAATTGCTATGGATCCATCAGCTATTGCTAATTATCCTTCAGATACGTGACAGTCAGTATGGCATACATAGGATCACCATCAGAAAAATATTAAACATTCAAGGAATAGAAAAACCTTATAAGCCAACTTTAACACCTTTCAGTTAGCTGTACATCTCATATCCATGCACGTACCAGTTTACTCCACTGCCAAATAGCACATTATTATAGCTCCTTGGGAGCAGGAATTAAGCAGAGTGACATGCATGCTGTTCCCAAAAACCTCTCAAGTTCTTCATAAAACAGCATTTAACTTTGAAAAAGGAAAAAAAAAACAACCCAAAAAAGCCTGTTTTAGGAGTTGTTCTATGATGCATCCCTAAGTCAATGCCTGCTTTCACAGCTCACTCAATGAATGTTTTGAGAGCGTATTGCTTTATAGTTACTGTATTGTCAGAGGTGACATATACTACTATTTTATTTAAGATGTTTTTTTCTCAGTTTTAATTACCTCTTCATCCCCAAAAATCTGCATTCC
>NW_010167029.1:11356-13609 GCF_000695765.1 Mesitornis unicolor
TTCCTGCTTCTCTGGTGCCCACTAAGATGTATTTTTTCTGTCAGGATGCTATTGTACAACGTCACTTCACTGCCATCACTGGTGTCCTTTTGGTGGGAGCCAAACCATGCGGGAAACGGCAGCTGCTGGGAGATACAAGGGAGGAATCGCAGTGTCCTTAGCTCCAGCTGAGATCGAAGCGATGAAGTGTTGACATCCTGGCCATTTTTAGCGCTGGGAGATCATTTCCCAGCTTGCTTTATTGTTTTTCAAAATCGAGCTTGTTTATCCTGGTGCTAACATGAGGTGTGAATATGAGGTACATACTTATCCAGTCTCAGTGATCAGGCTTGGGAGCTGGTACTCCACGCTAACCGAGGAAATTTGGCAGGCTGCAAATCTGCCTTCTAACAGTAGCCCTTGTCTACGATGTTATAACACCAGTACTATCACAACTCCAGCTATCAGAGCAAAAACCCTATTTATGGGTCCTGAAGGACCGAAGAGTTCTTAGATTTTTCCAAAAGGGGAAGACAGACAGACTGCTGTTTGAACTGCCATGGAAATGGCACTTCCAAGAACTCGGTGAGAGCAAAATGTACAGAAACTGGAGGGAGAAAACAGCTTCTGTTGGGTCTGCAGCCTGCACCACAGCTCTGTTACAAGGCTGACAGACTACAGCAGAGCTGGATGCTCCTGGACTGCTTTGGCATTAAAAACGTGGCCAAGATAAGTAGCCAGGTTCTACAGAAGAGTGTTCTCACAGCTCACCCATGGCGTGGCAGCTGGGCTTTGCTAAATATCCCAAAGCATAAAAAATGGCCTCAGGCCACCTGCCTCATCCAAAATTCAAAGAGTAGAACCATCCTATGCAATTAGGGAGATGCTCACCACCAGCCAGAGGCCGCATGCTGCATTCTTGCAGTAAGGAGATAACCAGCGTTGTGATTAGAGTCTCTGTAACATGAGTATTAGTTTAGGAAGGGGAAAAACAATCTGTGTAATCAACTTAGCAAAGAAAGGGAGGTCTGAAGGACCAGGTTTCACATTATTTTAGAGATTCAGCACCCAGCAGTTGCTGTTGGTCTTAATGGGGTGAGGAAAATGGGATTGCTGAGATTCCTGCAGTCCAGCACCACTTCTCGACTTGAACATTTTTAGAGGAATTTGTCACCCTCACTAACCCTCCTTCAAAATATATATGTCAGTGCTGCTGAATTCATTCAGATTTGAGATCCTAAGAAGCTCAAAAGAGTCGACATGAAGATTTTGCAAAAGGAAGCGTTGGTTGGTTTTTTTCAGATTAAAATAACCGGGTTTTTTTGGTAAAATTAACTCCTTTGTGTGCATTTTAAAATACGCAAAAATCAAAACTCCAAGGAAACAAACAGACTCAAGTTTTCTTTATCTTGGGTTTGGGGGAAAACAGAATGTTTTTAAACCTGGCCAATCATTCCAATAATAATACATATGAGCTGTGAAGCACTCGACTACTACAGCAACAGGGTGCACAGAAGAGAAGGATGGACAACTGGGCAGGATGGGATTCTCATGCTGGTTCTTAAATCATACAGAGATCAAACATAAAACAGGTCCAGAGATGACAAATCCTGAAATCCTCTCTTTCACTGAGCAGGGAAACTCCTGTTAAACCTGGTCCTTATTTCTCTCTGCCTCATTCAGGCCATAACTGCTCAGCCCCGCAACACCACGTGGACAAACCCAAATTCCCAGGAGACTGAAACTTTATCCAGCTTCTGCAAAATGAAAGAGAGGGAAACATCCTATACTAGGTCAGAGCAGTGGTCTAAGCAGTATTATGACAGCACGCATCTTTGTTGCTTTTTAATTTCACTGGTATCTCTCACATCACAAGAAAGGAATAAGCACCCTCACCCTCATCACTCGTGCGCACCTCACTCACCTGTTTGCTGTTGTTCTGTCGCCTTCTGTGTTTCTTCAAAGGCCAGGAAATTACTCAGGACTGAAAACTCGATGTCAAAGCAATCAGCAGCATCACCTCGCTGACTTCAGAGAGATTGCAGCAGAAAAAAACTCCACAATTCCTCCTTTCCCTCTAACACATGGAATAACCTGTGTAGATCCTGTCTGTTGGGAGCACCAAGCCAGAGGCTACTCCAACCATATCTGTGGGGCTTGAGCACTCTGAAATGCCACACTTGATGGTGGACCAAAGCAGCAAGATACCTGGATGTCCCATCTCAGCCCAGGATGTGAGAGGAGCGCTGGCAGGGTCCCCGGTCACTGCTCCTT
>NW_010167029.1:13637-62641 GCF_000695765.1 Mesitornis unicolor
AGGGCCACTGCTGGAATTAGGGCCAGGAGAGAAAAAAAATACAAACACAAGAGAAGTCCTATTTGTGAACTTGTAGAAATGCACATGGTCCACTTTGCTGTCCAGCCTACTTGCAGAGGAGTGGGAAGGGATTCGAGTAGAGAGCTCTGTAAACTGCTTACAAGTCTTTACAAGGTCATGTGGCGATAGGACAGGGGGTGATGGTTTTAAACTAAAAAAGGGGAGATTTAGGCTGGATATTAGGAAGAAGTTCTTCACCATGAGGGTGGTAGATCACTGGCACAGGTTGCCCAGAGACGTGGTGGAGGCTCCATCCCTGGAGATATTCAAGGTCAGGCTTGATGGGGCTCTGAGCAACCTGATCTGGCACCAATGTCCTTGCTCACTGCAGGGGTTGGACTGGATGAGCTTTAAAGATCCCTTCCAACCCAATACATTCTGTGATTCTATTGTAAATACAGGTAAATAGATCTTTATTGCTATTCTAAACATAACTTCATTTCTGTACTTTCTGTTGCCTGGAGCTTCTTATAGCCTCACCAAAACCAGAGCGCTGAAACAGAGGGAAGAACAGAATAGGAACTGTAGTGGTGTGTGTTAGTTTGCCGAGCAAGCCACCAACCAAAATGCAACAAAAACCCATTTTTCTCCTGGAGCAGGGTGGCTTCTTCCTCATTTACCTCATGTGTTTACCCTTGGGCTATCATGAGATTAGCGACGTTTCCTGACTGAGCTGGAGCACCTGGTAACTATAGTAACCACATTTTCATATCTGCCCATAAATTCCCTCGGTTCTAATTAGGGCACTCATTTATAACAGCAATAACAACAGGGGAGATGTAACAGCAGACTTCTCTCGGGCGCAGTCACCTCTTTTTCCCTCATGTCACAGAAATGACCCGGATTCGAGCAATTTTTACACCGTAGGACGTTGCTTAGGGCACAGAGCCTACCCTACCTGCCTCTCCGACTGCTTCGCATCCATCCGCTACGCTGTCCGTGCCTTCACACTCTCTAAAACGTCTGTTCATCAGCCTTCCAGTGCAGACAAAAGCTTGACTCATCTCCCTGTCAGCGAGATTCGCAGCAGTCTCCGTCGATGACGTGTTTTTCTTGAGAGAAGGCTGAGAAATCACACCTAGCCTGCAAGGAAATAGCACACGCAGCACTATTGCAGATTCTACCAACAGTAGGTGGGTGCTATTGCAAGCGGAAAGGCTACGTGGTTCAACTTACAAATTTACCTATAAGAACAGGATAAACCATGCCATCCCAAACAAATGACAGCTAAATGATGAAGCGGCAACGTGCAAGAACTCAAGCCCAAGGAATAAACAATTGCAAAGTTCAATGGCTCGGTGTATTTCACCACAAATTATTTTCTTCTGTATGAAACAATAAAACTTACTGAACAATTTGAGGGCTGCTGACATGATTGAAAAAGATGGATGGGATGGTAGGTAGTCGACAGTGTTTGCTTTATTGTTCACAGAGTCGCTGTTCAGAGGTACATTTGTTTTGGAGTCTGTGTGAATTATTGTCAAAAAATGACAAATCTCTTTCTCACTTTAGGCTACGCTGTGCAGGCCTTACATGAATTGCTTTAGCTAAAAGGAAAAGGATGTCAGGTCTGTGTATTGGCATAGAGAAGACAGCAAAGCCCACCTCTGCACAGATCAAGAGAGCAGGACTGCTCTGCCTTCAGGTTTTTGGGGGACTCGTTGGCATCAGAAAATTTTCTCTTGCTAGAAAAGCATGTCAATTGGTATAACTTAAACACAACCATCAACAGAAATACCTTATCTCAAACCTGTATCCACTTCTCCATCACAGACCCTGGAGACTGAGGGAACGGGGTAAAGAAAACACACTGGAGATTTGCTGCTGCTGTTGGTGGTTTCCACACTGGAACATTAAATATTCCACCAGTTACCCTGCCAGTCCTTACAACAGGGACTTTTGACTTTGGGATCCGCTGACATAGGAGGGGATGCTGTGGCCACGCTTCACAGAGCTCCCCTGTTCCTGTCCCCTCTGCTTTCAAACCTAGAACCACCCAGAGAAATGGCACCTTGATGGCCCACTGAAGTGCCACCTGCCACTGGTACCTGTCCCCTGAGTCCCCAGTGGCTTTGCATTAAGGCTCCAAGCGCCCTGAGCCATCCTCGGAGCGTGGTTGTAAAAAGCAGGTAGGGTTTGCTCACTGCATGCTGTTTTATAGCTTTATTGGCTCTTTATGCCCAGTAATAAGAGCTTTCAAAGCGAACAGCGGTGGGATGAGAAAATGTAAACTTTAGTGAATTGCCAAAGAAAGGTTCGAGTTATTTGCCAATTTAGTCATCAAGCCCCATTCTAGAAGCGTGGATAGAAAACACGCCGACGATCAAACTCTAATAAAACCACAAAAATTGATTTAAGATGCAGCCAAACGTGAAGCACAGCAACATTCAGTACCACATGTGTGTCTTTTCGTTAAATAAGCAAAAAGTAATTTCAATCACTGCCAGACCGGATTCATTTTTGAAGCCTCCCTCAGTTCACGAGATGCTGTTTGGGACTTGGGAGGAGAGCAGCCTGTTGCACGTTGGGTCGCTCATTACTGTACCTTCATTTCTCCATCAATCTCTTATTTATTCAGGCCGTAGTCTGTTAAAAGAGATGGGCATGTGCAGTATGCATGGTGTGTAATGAGGCCCTGGTCTCTATGGAAGCCTCTAAAATTGCCCATCACACTTTGCCTACTGGCTCTTCCCATTTTCATTAGGAGGCAACTCTCTCAGACTGTCAAAACCTTTCCAAATGACCCTGCAGTAACTACTGTAGCCTGGAGTAGTTCTTGGCTTATTAAATATTATAACCAGAACGTGAAAAATAGAATGCTTTACTTGATTCTATTATTTAAATAAAGCAAGTCTTTGACGGAAAAATAATTGCCCAGAAAAATCAAGCAAAATGCTAATTAAAAATAAGATTGAATATTTCTTTCTACGTGATCTCTCCAGCTAGTTTCATTGCAGAGACATCCTTTACCTGGCGTCACATATGGCTTGCGAACCCCCCCCCCCGAAAGGTTAAGCATTCCTTGGGAGTTGCCTGGAAACGGTGCCAATGACAGTTTGTTCTCATTACGGACAAATAACGCAGAAAGACTCCTACAATTGTACATCTGAACATTGAAACAAATCCATTTTGGACATGTTTTCTCTCTCAAAAAGATGCACGTTCCGAAATCTTAGAAGTGTTGGCAGGAAATCGATTTCAACTTACACGCATGAGTACGCACAGAAATTAATTTGAAATTACCACTATTGTTATTATTCTTTAGCCTAATTACTGCTGAGCAGCAAACAATTACCTCTGTTTTGGAAAGTTTTTGAGGTTTTCACGGTTTTTCATTTCTGCTCTGCACTGTGGGAAATGTGGTGCTCTGTAAAGCGCTCCCCTGAGAAGTAGGAGAGTGCTTTCAAAGCCGCTGCTTGGAATATGAGCGAGAAGAGGAGAAATCCACCCCAAAATATCTACTGTCCTGGGAAATGGGAAAATCCTTCTTGGAAAGAAAAGCCCAGAAGTCCAGCCTGTGCTTCACGTTTCCTTGGAACCACAGTACAACACTGGGCACAACCCAGCGATGCCTGGGCTCAGTTCGGGGACACACTGTAGGACCTCAGGCTCTCATGCTCCAGCCTCACAACATCTCCTTTTCCCCCTTCAGATTCAGCTACTGAATGTGTTCACGGTTCCAGCTGAAATCAAACTCCCCCGAATCACACACAGAACCAGTCTGCACAAATTTCATTGGTTTGGTCCTCTGTGGGGACCCCACGTCTACCTTAATTTTGCCACTTAAAGCTGTTGCCCCAACCTGGCTCCCTCTGATTTCCATGGAGACTTTTCTTCACTACCAGGTCAATTTTGGGACCAACCAATGTGCCTCCTTTATGGAAATCAAGGACAGCATGTAGCACCACAGCTGCAATCACAGAATCACAGAATATGAGGAGTTGGAAGGGACTTCGAAAGCTCCCCCAGTCCAACCCCTGCCAGAGCAGGATCACCAGACCAGGTCACACAGGAACATGGCCAGGCGGGTTTTGAATGTCTGCAGAGAAGGAGACTCCACAACCTCTCTGGGCAGCCTGGGCCATGCTCTGCCACCCTCACACTGGCAAAGTTTGTCCCCGTGTTCAGGTTGAACCTCCTGTGCTCCAGCTTGGGACCATTGCCCCTTGTCCTGGCACTGGACATCACAGAGCAGAGCCTGGCTCCTTCCTCCTGACACTGCCCTTTCCAAATTGATCCCCATGAATGAGGTCTCCCCTCAGTCTCCTCTGCTCCAAGCTCAAGAGCCCCAGCTCCCTCAGCCGCTCCTCATAAGGGGATGCTCCACTCCCTCCAGCATCTTTGTGGCTCTGCTGGACTCTTTCAAGCAGTTCCTGTCCTTCTTGAACTGAGGGGCCCAGAACTGGATACAATATTGCAGATGTGGTCTGAGCAGGGCAGAGCAGAGGGGAAGAAGAACCTCTCTGCCCTACAACCACCTCTTCTCATCCACCCCAGGATGGCGTTGGCCCTCTTGGCCGCAAGGGCACATTGCTGGCTCAAATTAGAATAGCTTAAACTGGTTCAAACTGAATAAAAAGAAAATCCCATTTAGGATTGGGAGGGGTGCATCTATTCTAGACTATTCCAACCAAATATATCCTTGTAGGGATGAGCAGGTGAAGAGGTGAACGTATGTGTGATATTTAAGTGCCACAGCTGGCGAGCCTCCACGCTTCTTTAACATTTTATCTGCAGCTTGCCTGTTACATCAGATTTGCCTTAGCCGCAAATAATCAATTTAGAATTGATCTGAGTGAGGAGAGGACTGCAATGTTACAAGTATCGGACATCTTCTTGTGGCCAGAGTCAGGAAATGTCTGTTCCCATCAAGAGATCCACAGTATATTTAGTAGCTGTACTAAATTTAGTGCTATATTTAGCAAAGTCCATTCCATCAGATGAAATCTTCTTCCTCTTTCTACAAGGGATACACAAGAGATTGGGAGCAGCATTAAGTAAGAATAAGAGGTGAAAAAACCAGACCATTCTGGTTTAGCTTTTGCTTTTTTTTCATTTTCTCAAAGGGAAAGCCACACACTACATCAAAGATGATGAACAACGGGGAAACATCCTCCTGCATGGCAGGAGTTGCATGAGGTTGCCATGAAGACAGGTTAATGACTTGTATTTCTACAAAAAGGGAGAATTTATCCGTTTTATTTCCTAAAGCAAGATAAACTCCCCTTTACATCGAAGCTTACAAGCAGGTGGATCAGTCAGGCAGATACCACCATGCAACGAGCAGATTTTATAAGCACCTGAAGAAGTTTACCATCTGGTAATGCTGGGAGATTATGGGATGAGGGCGAACTCCATCTCACCAAAGGAGATGAAGACAAAGCCTTGTGCCGGGCTGTGAAGGATGCATGCAAAATAACCACTGCAACAACGCTTTCCACACAGAGGTGCTGCTCATCTCCACCACTGCAAAGTCAGTTTACAACCAAACAAATGCGTAAAAAGTGAAGGGAAGATATTTTCCCTGTCCTCAGAAGCTTCGTGTTTCCAAAAAGCACGAGGGGAATTTTTCTTGGAGAGTAATGACCGTCCAATAGCTAAAATCTGTGCTCCAGTTCAGAACTTCTCCAGAAAAACACTGGAGACCTGAAGCTGAATCGAAGACATAGGTACAAAAACCTTGTGAAAAGACACCACCTCATCCAGCAAACCAGCTCCTGTTTGTGGTTCTGGGCCTGCTGGAACCAACAATAACTGCTACATATATAGAAGCTTAAGTTATTCATGGATATATTCTGGCTGAGGCCAACTGTATAAGGTTCAACAAGGCCAAGTGCTGGGTCCTGCACTTGAGTCGCAATAACCCCGTACAGGGCTACAGGCTTGGGGACGAGTGGCTGGAGCTGCCAGGCAGACAAGGACCTGGGGGTGTTGGTGGACAGCAGGATGACCATGAGCCAGCAATGTGCCCTTGAGCCAGGAAGGCCAACGCCATCCTGGGGTGGATGAGAAGGGGTGGTTGTAGGGCAGAGAGGTTCTCCTGCCCCTCTGCTCTGCCCTGCTCAGACCACATTTGGAATATTGTATTCAGCTCTGGGCCCCTCAGTTCAAGAAGGACAGGGAATTGCTTGAAAGAGTCCAGAAGAGCCACAAAGATGATGGAGAGAGTGGAGCATCTCCCTGATAAGGAGCGGCTTAGGGAGCTGGGGCTCTTGAGCTTGGAGCAGAGGAGACTGAGGGGTTCCCTCATTCATGGGGATCAATTTGTAAAGGGCAGTGTCAGGAGGAAGGAGCCAGGCTCTGCTCTGGGATGTCCAATGGCAGGACAAGGGGCAATGGGAGCAAGCTGGAGCATAAGAGGTTCAATCTGAACATGAGGACAAACTTTTTTACTGTGAGGGTGGCAGAGCATGGCCCAGGCTGCCCAGAGAGGTTGTGGAGTCTCCTTGTGTGGAGACACCCAAAGCCCTGGCCGTGTTCCTGTGTGACTGCTCTGGTGATCCTGCTCTGGCAGGGGTTGGACTGGGGGAGCTTTCGAAGTCCCTTCCAACTCCTCATATTCTGTGATTCTGTGAAACTATTTACATGTGCTGTAAATGTATCTCCTTTCTCTCACTGACCACTGGAAATCAGAACACATTTGCCAGCACAGTGCCATGCATGCCTGTCAAATGGCTACAAGGAAGGTTTTTCACACAACGTAGGATTTGAGACGTTTTCAAAGCAGTCATTTGCTACTTACAATGTGTTGCATCGACACTGCATCTGTCTCACATGTCTGTGTCTCTTCTCTCCGACTGAAAGACTGAAACTTCCTAAAGAGAAAAATAGGAAGAAATGCATAAACAACACATTCCCATGACAGTGACCCCCCTTCCTCTCCATGTTTTCTATTATAAATTCCAGCCTCACACGAAGACTCGGCGCAAAGTCCCACGAAGATTTCAATCTGCATCATCCTGCGCTGGCTCACGATCAAAAGGGAGATTTTTTATTTTTTTTTACCTGTGGCTAGGAAAAAGCAGCCCCAGGTGCAGACAAAACGAACTGCGACGAGAACATGCAAATGCCATTTTGCAGCATTTGACCCCTTCCAGTGAGAATACGCCAGCGCCTCCTGCAAGACAAATAGCCCAGCCTGCTCTAACGAAAGAGCCCTTTTGCCAGTTTCAAAGGAGTTCTAGTTATAAATTAAAATTGTAGCACTGACTGAGAAAAAAAGGATGAAAAATGATGTGTCCCTATTTCCATTAAATCCATTTTGTGGCCTGGTCTTAGCTCTGGTTCCTTCTACCCAGGGAGAAGCGTGTCTGCAGCAAGGGGTTTAATCTGGCCATCGATGAGTGTTTTTAGCCCAGTGCATCATCACCACCTGCAATTGTCTTTTTTTATGCACATTAAAAGCAGAATTTTACTGAGAGTGACTAAGGCACAGCACCTTCCTCGGATGGAAAGCCATAAGGCAGATGGATGGACATATGAACAACCGCAGCTAACTGCTAATGTGGCCATTAGCACTCAACAACATGACACCAGTTTGGGATGTTTTCTGGAAGAATTTATTTTTATAAAGAAAACCTTGGCATCCTGAGGCTGATGTAATCCAGATTTCATGCAACGTGTGGGAGACATTTAAAGAGACACTGACCTCGTTCTTCTTTCGCTCCTCTCTGCTGAAGTTTTGACAATGCTCCTTCCTCTCATCATGAAAATACTACATTGACATGAAAATTCACTAGATGACTCTGAAGCTCAAAACTTTAAGACAAGGGGACCAATTCCTCATGGAGGTATTTACATTTTGCTCAAGAAAATTCCTACACCAGCCAAAATCAAGTTAAAATAGAAGAGCAAATAATAAAACACTATGAAAGACAAGAACAGCAGAAGTCTTCTTCTAAAATATGTGTCTGCATATCAGGAATGGACTTGAGTACATCTCCATCCAGGTATTTATTCAAGGTCCATCACTATGGATATTAAGAGTTTTCTGTATGTAGAAGGACTATAAATTCAGAGCTTCAGTAACAGCAACTCAGTCTCCATCACACGACGGGATGGGGGTCCTGGTGGACAGCAGGATGACCATGAGCCAGCACTGTGCCCTTGTGGCCAAGAAGGCCAAAGGCATCCTGGGGTGTATCAGGAGGGGGGTGGTTGTAGGTCAGAGAGGTTCTCCTCCCCCTCTACTCTGCCCTGGTGAGACTGCATCTGGAATATTGTGTCCAGTTCTGGGCCCCTCAGTTCAAGAAGGACAGGGAACTGCTGGAGAGAGTCCAGCGTAGGGCTACAAAGATGATCAAGGGAGTGGAGCATCTCCCTTATGAGGAGCAGCTGAGGGAGCTGGGTCTCTTTAGTTTGCAGAAGAGGAGACTGAGGGGAGACCTCATTCATGTTTATAAATATTTAAAGGGTGAGTGTCACGAGGATGGAGCCAGGCTCTTCTCGGTGACAAACAATGATAAGACAAGAGGTAATGGGCACAAGCTGGAACACAGGAGGTTCCACTGAAATTGGAGAAGAAACTTCTTCTCAGTGAGGGTGACAGAGCACTGGACCAGGCTGCCCAGAGAGGCTGTGGAGTCTCCTTCTCTGCAGACATTCAAAACCCGCCTGGACGCCTTCCTGTGTAACCTCATCTGGGTGTTCCTGCTCCGGCAGGGGGATTGGACTGGATGAGCTTTTGAGGTCCCTTCCAATCCCTAACGTTCTGGGATTCTGTGATTCTGTGTGAAATGGTTTGGTCCTGGGGTCCTTCCACAACTAAAGCAGGCAGATAAGTGAAGATAACCTGTGAGACAACGAACAGGGTCCTCTCCTTTTTACGCCATGCAATTAGCGGCTGTGTTTGGGTAACATTGATGAGATCTTCCCCAAAGGGTTACCTATAATAAAGCAGCAAGGTTAAGGCTGTCAGTGCATTACCTAGCATCAAAGACATTGTTGTTCCCCTGTGCACATAAAGCTTTCCCTTTAATGCACTGGTTTTATCACCGCACGCTGTTCACATATGCGCACACACTTTCAAAGGGACTAAGAGCGTTTTTCCAGGCTTCCATGTAAACAGCTACACCAAATTGTTCCTGAAGAAAGAACCAAAAACCCCCCTTCTTTTAAAAATCACTCATCCATAAATATTTTGGGGGTTTTCAAAATTTACCTAACACTATTAGTAAGTAAATAAGCCGGCTTTTCCCCGCAAAAATCAGTCTGCTTACAGCATTTACAATAGAGTTTTAACTTCTTTTTTCCATCCTTGGCTTTTTTAAGAGGTTGTTTGCGTCTCCCAGGTGAAGCCAATACACAGCTACAGGGGGAAAATGAAGCACACAAGCCTCTCTCAGTCATTAGGTCTTTTTCATTGGCAGCTCTCCCCGTGTTTTCATCTGTGAAGTTTCTAAGGTAATGGCCAATCTCAAACTGTGTGCTGAAGTAATAATTTCGTGATAAAACTAATCTTTCCAATAATCAGCTCTCTGAAACACTCTACTTTTCATTTTCAAGGAGCCAGAAGGATTATGGCAGTGATTTGGATATCTATTTTTCTGAAATTGCCCTCCAAGTCTTCCTTATTCTAATGTAATGCTCGGAATCCTTAGCAAATAGGAACTGCATCTAGAAGAGGAGAAAAAAATAATACAGCCAAAACAAATGTAACCTTAGAAAAATCACTGATGTAAGTAGTTCCATTCCTTGTACTAAAAACTATTCGAAAAACTAATCTACTGCATATTCTTTCCTTTCAGAAAATGCAAATTGACCTTTCAGTTGGAATACCTGTCAAAGTACCACCACTCCGGCGTTGGTGAGCCGTTTTTCTCCGCAAGAACGGCGGGGACCTGATTACACCCAAACCAGAGCTGAGGATGTTCGCTCTTGCAGAATTTGGCAACAGCACGAGTGAGGAGTGGCTTTCTGCACACCACCACCTCCACACATGGTAGGAGAACACACAGAGGAAGGTGATTAAATCAGGTTATGATGCTTAACGTGGCTCTGGTTCATTCAGTCTTCCACAAACTGTCCTTTCCGTGCCCTGGAGGATATTAGCACCCACCAAGAACCTAAGGATGGGTAAATTTGTGAAGAAAGAGGTAGAAAAAGTGGCAGCCAACATTACTGGGACATTAGGATAAGCTCACAATGGTGCTGCAACTCAGGGGCTTGCTTCAAATACTGTAATATTGAATAACCGCTCTGGCAAAACTGGATGACACTATGGTTTCCTTCACCAAAAAGGACTATTAAAAAATAAATCCTAGAAACCCTTTGATTTAATCCACTTCACTTAAAAAGTCTATTCCAGATTGTGGATTATGCCAGTTTCAGTAATATCACCAATATGTAAAAAACCACCAAAAGCCAAACAACCAAAAAAGAGGCTTTTGGGAAGGCACAGAAATATCACCCATCTGCTGCTCTTTTTGACTCTTTCTAAATTTAAGGTTTAGCACTCAACGTACCCTACCATTTTTTACACATTTACTCTCAGTTTCTGGGGGAGGTCGCTTCCTAAATGGGAAAAAACTCTTGTACAGCAAATCTTGAGCAATGGCAAAATTGCCTGCGATTCTGACGGAGCTGTGAATTCACTCTGCGAGCAGCACTTTTCCCCTGACTTTACCCGGTTTGAAGTAAAATATCTGGAATAACCCCGGGCTGAGGGCTTCTTCCAGGAGCAATGGGAGGGGGCAGCACCTCCAAAGTGAGAGGCAACTCATTTAATGAGTGTCCAGACCTCTCTGCTGACTACCTGAGTGCCTATAGGTGTAGTTAGACTTTTTGGGACCACCGCAGCAAGGTGAGAAAAGTCCCAAAATGTCCTTTTCCAGATGTGATATCTTATTTTGGCTTTTTAGATCATTCACGAGCCTCTCTTTTTCTCTCAAAAATACAAATATTCTTCACAAGCACTCACTGGTCATGAAAAATGACTTTTAGCCAACGAGTTGCCTCCGAACGCTTTATCTCAATTATTTGTTATTTGTGGAGTGCAATTGGTCTGCTTAATTACTTGCTTCTGTCTTTCTGTGCCCTCAACAGATGGCTGAGCGCACTTAAATCAAGGGAATAACCAAGCTGAAAAATAATAAACGCTGTTTATTTTATTGTAGCGGAGACAAGGCTGATGCCACACTTAGCAGGGCTTTCACAAATCGCCACTATTTCAATACCTGTGAGCAGGCTGCAGGCTCACATGGCCGAGTTTTGCACAGGCCCATCTCACTCACGAAAGCAGCTGCTCTGCATGCACATCTTTTCTGTTTAGACAAGTTTAATCCTGCTTCCCAACATTAACTGTTCAATCCTGAGCAGAAAAGGATGCTGAGCTATAAGCAAGAAGAATATGGCAAAGTCTGGGGTGCCGCACCATGGGTGCAAAGTCACAGGTGGTAGTTTTAGCCTTGGGGATGATGGAAGGAATGAAGGAGCAGGTCATAGCCTTGAAAATTCATCTTTCAGCTCTAAAAAAACCCCTCACAGGTGTTGTTTGGGCTTGAGCAGATGCTGCAGCTCCAGCTATAGCTCAGGCATGACCAGCTCTGCAGGCTTAGCCTTGTGTTTCCACACAGACACTCTCCGGTGCAGCAGAGCTGCTTGAAAGCCACCAAATGACTCGTTTCAGAGAAAAATTACCCAATTTTGCCATCTCTTTCTATGAAACTTTCCTTGAGCGCTATTTAGGTGTCTGGAAATTACGTGAAAGCAAGATCCCTTGCCCTTTCCCAACAGAAGAGGAGAGAGCTTTGTAACAAAGGTGGCTTTTTCCTTTCCTAAAAATCACAAAAACCTCCTAAAAATACTCACAGTGTTGCCTCAAACTGACAAAAATCCCACTGCAGGACAAGTAAGCACACACATTTAAAAACTTGCTTTTAAAACCAAGCAAAAAAACTCTATTAAACCCCTTCACGTCCAGGAAGCAAAACCAGAGCCATAGATGTCAATGCTATTGTAGTGAAACTCACGTGGATGCACGAGGTCCACACTGCCGGGCAAAGCAGTTTTGGGAACTCCACCTTCAGTCTTCCACCGAGTGATGTCCTTCCTGAAATCAGTGACGGATTGGGGTGTTCAGACCAACAGATAACCCATGGGGTTGTGTTCAGCTGGCTGGACTCGCTTCCCACCCTCCGTGTGGCTCTGCCCTGGCTGCTCGTCCTCACCTACTCACTCCGATGAGGGATGCAAAGTGGATGCACTTGGTGCCACACCAATGACTTTTGCTCAGCTCCACCAAGCCAGCCACGCTCTGCTTAATGATACTCACTAACTTTTTGTCATTTGGCACAAAAGTTGAGCTTTTAGCCTGGTTTTCTTTAGGTTTCCTTTGGTCCCTCTCAGGTGCCCGCTGCCTTTTCCAAATGCAGACCCGATTTCTTTAAGGAATGCCTTCCCTCCCCTCATTTCTCTCAATCCCACTGAAACTAAGGTTGTCTCTAAGCTTCTCTCTGCTTTCAAACACAGTTTCACACTTTCTGTCTCAATTCTGTTACATGCTTGTCAATCCCATTTGCTCCTCAGCGTGGATAAGACCAGACTGGCTCCGCTTAAAAACAACAGGCTTTTCTGGGACTTAGAGTATTTCCTGAATATTGTTCAGATTTCCTGCAGAGTGAATTGACTGCAGAAGGCACACAGCTATTTTTAAATCCTCTTTCTTATTTTTTTTCCCCTTCTCATCTGCCCCAGATTAAAACTCAAAGGGATTTAGAATAGATGCTCCCAACTCATCACAGTTTCTCATACATTAATAGCTCAGGTCGTCACTATCAGGAGCTTGAAAAGTTCCGTGGTACAAGTTTAACTTCAACTTTTCTTCTCCTGAATTTCTAAAGTTATTAACTCTGTTTTTCTTTCTGGATCTAAAATTTCTAAGTTACAGAGCCTTAAACATCCTGCAGGGAATAGAGCTTTCTTTCAGAGTGGGATTCATCAAGCAGATCACGTGGAAAGGAGTCTGTAGGGTATTTGGTTCCTCCAGTTTTGGGGAGCACAGGTGCAATGCAGGTCTGGATGACATGGTTTAGCATCCCTTCTAGTGAAGGAAATACATTACTTCTTCAAATACCTTAGCAAGCTCCAAATCACACCCAGAAGAATCTTAAGTCCAAAAAAATACCCTCAAAGCGCAAATTACGCCAGGTAACATGTTCACATGAGACAGCATGTGTGTGCAAGCGTGTATGTATACACAGAGCCCATGAGAATGGTGGTGTGTGACATGACTGCACGTGTGAGACTGTAGAGCCAATTTCTCCATACCTTTCCTATGTCTACATACTCAAACAACACACTGGCAGCATCCCCCCATGCCAGTGTGCTTCTTCTGCAGGCTGCTAGAGAGTCAGAGGGTTTGGCATAAGCAGGCAGAAGCATCAATGCAATAACTCAGAAGGAAAGTGTCTTCAACTTTAAGGTTTCTTTAATCTACTGGAGGTGAGGAGCAGATGCTGTAATGACTTACACATCATTAGGTTACCTGACACATCCTTATTGCCGACACTAGAGAGGAGGTTGAACAGATGAACCCATGGGGAGCAATGGAGAAGCAAACACTGGGACCTCTCACTGGTACCTGCAGGAAAGGTGAGAAAGAAAAGATCGTGGTGAGGAAAACGCTGTAGGGTAGTACACAAAATTAGATGCCATGCAGACTAACTTCCATCTCCCTCCCCAGGAGGGCCGTAGCCTCAGGGGTGCATCTGGAGCCGGCAGCAGGAGGCAATGAGTCTTCCTGAATGAGCCCAAGGCAGATGGAGGGATGAAGAGGCTGGTGCCTGGCTTAGCTGAGGGGGAGACCAAGCCGGGACATGGCACATCCTCAGTGGGATCAGCCACCGAGGAGAACACAGGGTTTGATTTATTGGGTTTTTTATTATCATTAAGCTTTCCTTTGTCTGCTCTGGGTTAAATGAGTTAAATGTGCCCAAACTCACACCTTGCTTTATGCCCCATCTCATGTAGAACTGTGTCATAAACACGAGCACTTAGGTCTAAATAAAAAATACAACCCACTACACCACCACCAACTGTATGCAAATAAAAACCGAAGGCTGTTGATGCAAGGAGTCACACTGGTGTGGGAGCTCCACGGTGCAAAGGTAAAATTGAGTTTCTTTTGTGTTCTGCTCCACTCCCAAATGAGAGTTTAATTTCTCTCTGCCACAGGCATTTATGCAACACTTTTTCTAGAGGGTGCATTTCTGCTGAATGCTGTGTCGCACACATCAGGCTTTCTTCAAGGCCGGGATTTTGTTTGATGCCTGTGTCTTGAGCAAACAAAGGTAAATGGGAAAGAGAAAACACGCAGCAAAGTAGAAGCTGCTGAGCCTTCTGTATAAACGCTTCCATTTGCTCCCTGAGTTTGCAATGTATTTCCTCTATTTAATTTTTTATACCTATGCAAACAAACTGATCTATCCAACTGCCTGGCATTTCTAAATGAAAAAGAGAAAGGCAAAATATGGTAGGCATCCCAGTGTCCAGTCGGTGCCAGTTTTGGGAGACTGAATCTTACGTCAAGCTTGTAAATCATAAAATGAGTAGATGAAATGCTAAGACAGATTTTTACTTTGTTTTCCTGGTGACAGCCACAGTTTTAAGGTTTCCAGCTGCTTTCTTTTAAGTGCTGCATCAACACAGAATGGAAAACTGTCCCGTTGAACTAGAAATGACTGATAAACAGTGGTGGAAATGAAAAAAATATCGGTTTACACAATGGGAACCAGGGCTATGAGACTAAGGAATCTACCCAGGGCTGGAGAAGTGACCTGTGCCAGAGCTTGGACTTGAACTCAATATTTTAATGCAGGTATTTGGCCCTTCTTCCTGAAGTAAACAGTGGTTTTGGTAACAGTGAACTTCATAACCATTAGAAAATGGGGTGAGGGGAAAATATAGCAAACACTAAGCTGAAAACCACGGGCTTCTGGTGAATCCTTGAACACAGACCATTCTGATACCAGAATTATTAATCCAATGAGCATGGGCAAAGGTAAAGGGATTCTTAGCAAGGTGTAAGTACAGCATTTCAGGTAAAAGCCAAGGCAGACAAGCACAGCTGGCAGAGAAAAGGGGATGTGCTGCTCCTTTGCTCAAAAAAGACCCAAAAAGTTGGTGCTTTAGCCCCATTCCTGTACCTCCTTTTCCCAAAGATGCCAAGGTCACCCTGGACCAATGACTGCTGTCCCGTGAAGGCAATGGTCCCTTCTCCAGCAGCCATGCCCTGCCCTTACCTGCCCTCCCTGAGGAATAAGAGCTTCCTTGATAGCATCTCACTAGGCAGCAAATTAAACATGACCTGAATGATGGCCTGTGATAGCAGGGAAAGGACATTTGCGGCCCTTTTTCCTGCATCTAGAAAGAAGATGATCAAGGGGCTGCTGTAATGCAGCACAGCTCCGCTAAAATCAGTGAAACGAAGCCAAATGGGATGGACTGAGGATCTGACCCGTTCCCAATGACTCTCTTTTTTAAAAAACTTTTCAAAATTCATTTGCTTGTAGAGCAACTGCAACAGAGGTAAAACCTAACCTGAATACAGGTCAGCTGCTAAGCTAATACAGACTTCCCATCAATGACTGGAAGGCTTTACAGACATAATCCACGTACAGCAGAACTCAGCATTGCCATGGAAACGATCGCATCCAAAGAACAAAACGCAATTGATATCAAGCCATTCGGAAGGCATTTAAAACTTGTTATGCACTTAAAGTACAAGGAAATTAGTTTGCTAATTAACACACTGCTCCTAACCATTGTGATGTCTTTCTTTAATGGTGAGAGTGGTATTTGCTGCTTTGCTTTCCCTCCTAATGCTCCCTCCAACAAACACACTTAGCTTAAATACAATATTTCAGCATTTGTTTCAAGCCACATAATAAAAGCCCAAACTGCAACTACTCTCTAGCCTTTCTTTTTCAGCCAATGCCTCCAATAGATCCTTTTTAATCTCCCCTAATGTCTCTAATGTAATGAATCCCATAGATAATGACATTATAATGGTTAGAAAGTGCTTAGGCAAGCCTTCCAAAAAGAAACAGACTTCAGACTCTTGAAACAAAAAGCCAAAACACCACCACATGCCCCTCCAATAAAAACACCTTTTAATTAACAGCGATGCCCAGGGCACTGCTTGATTATGAATTATGATTTCTAATATCCCAGCCTTACTTTTGCACGAGGTCAGTCCGAATTTTCCCCGAGTTTGCTGCAGAAGAGCTGTCCAATGACCCCAAATGACACCTAGCAGTTGGAACTGCAATGCTGGGTGCATGTTAATAGATAAAATTATCCTTTTTTTATGACTATTTTAGCATAAGCCTCCAGAAGCGACAGGATACTAAGGGACATTAACCACGCTGATGGTACTCTCTTCAGGTGCCTGCAAGAAAAGGGTCTTTTGCATATCACACTTGCAAAATTCCCTGCACAGACAGTGAAAATATTTCAGGTGTTGCAAATTCAGTAAAATCTGCAGCTTTTAAGATCCTGATTCATTCACTGTCCTGCAGGCATTTAATCAAGATGCCTGGAAGGGATGTGCAGTTGTGACCGTCTTCTCCAGTCACGGGACAGAGATGAAGCCCCAGAGAGCAATTCGCGTCTCAGCTGGGGTCATTCGCTCTCTGCAGGTTCTTCCGTCTCTGTTACCTGCAGAGAGACTGCCAGGTGATTAACTCCTGTGTAATCTGGGGTAAATCCAACCCCAAGGACCACATTAATGCAATAAATAGTATTGTATGTCTCTTATTTTGTGAGAAACTGAGGCACAGAGAGATGCTATGACCTCTTGTTACTCAGCAAAGCAAAATCACAGAATCACAGAATATGAGGAGTTGGAAGGGTCCTCAAAAGATCATCCAGCCCAACTCCTGCCAGAGCAGGATCACCTAGACTGGGTTACACAGGACAAGCATACGTTTCCAAATCTCTCACTCCAATGCATTCTGCAAGGAACATAAGACCTGCTATTGCTTGTTCGCATCCAAATGCTGATTTTTGCATTAGCTGAAATGAACCCAAGTCCCAGACTGCTTCTACTTCTCCTTTTTCAGAGCGCCACAGCCTGCCCTGGGCAGAGCAGCCTGCAGCAGCTTTTTCATCTCCGTGCAAAGCCGCTGCTCTGCAACCACACATTTCCTTCCTTCCTTCCTTCCTTCCCTCAGTGCTGCTGTCCAAGCAGCCGCAAAGGACTTCCCAGCTCCTCTCATTCAGTCACTGATGAGCAGGAGACAGCTGTGTTGGCAGCACTGTCAATACACAGCACAGAACAGCGCCCTTCGATCCCAAACACTGCAGGAGCCTGAAAGGGTGACACATCTTCTAGCTCAAACTGTGTCCCGGTCCCCAGCTTCAGGGAAAGGAAACACCTGGCCTGGCACTGCCATGCATAGCCAAATACACCCAAGGCTGCTTCCAGATGTGCTACTGGTCCCAACATGTGGATGTTCACTCCAACACTGGAGTTGAACAAAACCTGCAGGTTCCCAAAAGCACATTTTGCATGAAGGAAACTGAAACATAGGTGCGAAGTTAAACCTATGTCTAAGGGTTTTGCTGAGATTTTGGTCCTCAGAGCGCTAAAGTAGTCTTCCGGTAATTCCCAAACTCATCTGGGCTATGAGCTTCTAGAAAATGAGCCAAACTAAACACAACACACTACAAACAACATAAAAAAGTGCCACTTGCTGCTCCATGCTGCACCACAAGGCCGCAATCATCACGGCAGTCGTCAGGGTTATACTAAAAAGCAAATCAAGGGCCTGACCTGCACAAAATCCCCTTTTGAGCAGAACAGTTTGCAGAATCAGGACTCAAGGCAGAAGAAATACAGCTCCTCAACCATACAGCTGTGAATCCTGAATGGCAAATGGAGGTACAAGCAATCCTGCTATGGTTAATCATGAGATTAAAAGCTGGATGCTCAGCACTGTATGCATCAGTCTGCCTTGATGAGCCAGAAAAGGCGTAGAGAAAATAGTTTAATAGCTTTTCTCCTTTTACTTTGGCCAGAGAGCAGGAGAAGAGGAGCATGATCTTCACATACAATTTTCACAGAACACAGGAAAACGTAAAAACTCCCTAATAAAACCCTCATTATCTGATTAAATTTGATCTTTTCCATGTTACAGAAGAGGATGCTGACCTCAAAAAGGGTTTTGCTGGCCACACGTGGTCAGTGACCACAGCCTGGCTGGTGCCAAAGTTATTCCAAGATCCCGACAGCATCATCTCCCACATGGGCCATTAACTGTAGTTTTCCATCTGTCCCGTCTTTCCAAAAAAAAGCCCCTGTCCCAGCTAGCACAATAATTATACTTCCTGCCATATTGCTTCCACTCCTGCTGAGATCCTGGCCTTTGAAAGACAACCTCTGAGCTAATCATAAGGTTAGAACTTGAATTAATCATAAGCTTATAACTTAAATTAATCATAAGGTTAGAACATAAATTAATCATAACGTCACTGTGATCCTGTAACTCTTTCATATCAAAAAACCTTGATGTTGACCAAATGCTTCTCACAGGTAACTTAATCACTGATAACCCATAAAGTTGGAGTCAAGCGTTGTCACTCAGTTTAATTCGCTTCCTGAGGATATCAACATGCGACACGGGAAACAGGTTGGGAAACCAAAGGCAAAATAAGAGACAGAACAAGAGTACATGAAGGTGTTGAAGCTGCTTTTGAAGTTTATGCATTGGAACTGCACAAACCCCAA
Source organism: Mesitornis unicolor (assembly GCF_000695765.1). NCBI lineage: Eukaryota > Metazoa > Chordata > Aves > Mesitornithiformes > Mesitornithidae > Mesitornis > Mesitornis unicolor. Next base: position 32,425 of record NW_010167029.1, read on the forward strand.
ATGAGGAAGAGGACCAGGAGATACAGGAGAGGAAGGGATGCACTCGCAGCCTCAGCGGCTTGACCTTTACAGCAGAATAACCACAAAGCACAATGCCTCGCCTGAGGGAAGGAATAATACGAGCTCTAAGCACAGCCCAATACTCTGACCAGAAGCCTGATGACTCTTACATGCTAGAAGGCAGAAAAGGCCATTGCGGGTTATCCAAAAAGTCACCGAAATGTTTGCATTTGACTTTGCCCTAGGGCTTACTTGCGGCTACAGAAATTGTATATTTATTTCTGTGTGTTCTGTAGCCTAGGAAAAAAAAATCTCCTTGCTCCCATTGGTTTTATTTGCTGTAGCTTTTCCTAGAAAGACCATGTTATGGCCTGCTCCCTCTGCACAAGCTGTGGCTGCATGGACAGCTCCAGACGCTGTCTCACACATGAAGATGATGATGTCTTCATGGAGATAACATTGCAGGTTTACCTTCAATTACATACTGTGGACAATGGATGAGTTTCTATCGAAATGGGTGACTGTTCTTTCCCCAAATACACTGCTAGAGGTGGAGACGCTGTGTGAGAGGGGCATGTGGCTACAACCAGGGTGTGGGGTGGGGAAGCCAGAAAATCTGAAGCACAACATTACAAATGTGTGACCTGGCAGCAGCATGGGTGGGGATAGGACTCAGTCTGGGGGGTGGTGAGCGCTCTCCTCCCTTTTCAGCAATGTAGAAGAGCAGAACTTTTCAATAAAATATAAATACAGTTGATGGCTGGGAAAGAAAAGGAACCTTTTATCCCTTGCAAGAGGTGAAGATACTGAGTTGGTGCTCCAAGAGCACATTCAAATCACTGCAGCCTTCCTGAGCTGTTGGGGTCAGTGCACCCAATGCCTACTTTTCAGTGATGCAACTGGAAATGCAGGAGAGTTTTCTAAATTATCTAGGTTTTTGCACCTAAAAATTAGTTGCTGAGCCTCAGACATCTGCCTAGGATCCCTTTAAATTTGCTGCAGAGACAGGGGCTTCCCACACCCCCAGGCTGTTGCTACATTTGAATGACGACGGATCAGCACAATTTTCAAGGCGCCAAATTGACTTACAAGCCTCAGTGTCAAAGGAAGGCGTAACACCCCCGTATCTTACAAGGTGCTTCAGAAAACAGATCTCAAATCAACAGTTTTCATCCTACCTGGAGCCTGGCCAGCTTGGTGTCCTCTGTACAGCAGGAAGCTCCAAGGGCAGAGTGTCCTCTCCCAGCTAATGAATGAGTTTGTTCTGCAGAGAGAGAAGTAGCATTTGTTTCCTGAGGTATCCTGGGCTTTCATTGTGTTCCTATAATCCCAGCTTTCATATAATCATGGATTTTCACACAAAAATGAGAACAGTGGGTTAAACACAGTCCTGCCAGCTGAATGTTTTGCCCATCACCTGTTTCTGCTTTTCCTTTTACTGAAGAAGGCATCTTTTAAAAAAAAACCATCTAGAATAAGTAGAAAAGTCTCACACTAATATTATGTGTTAACAGCTTGAAGAAGTAATAGGAGTAAGATTTCTTCAGAGTTAAAGATGTGAAATTCTTGGAATTATAGAATAATCTAATGGTTTGGGTTGGAGAGGACCTCTGTTTCTGCTTTTCCTTTTATTGAAAAAGCCATCTTTACAAAAAAAAATCTAGAATAAGTAGAAAAGTTTCACACTAATATTATGTGTTAACAGCTTGAAGCTGAAGAAGGCATCTTTTAAAAAAAAACCATCTAGAATAAGTAGAAAAGTCTCACACTAATATTATGTGTTAACAGCTTGAAGAAGTAATAGGAGTAAGATTTCTTCAGAGTTAAAGATGTGAAATTCTTGGAATTATAGAATAATCTAATGGTTTGGGTTGGAGAGGACCTTAAAGCTCATCCAGTCCAATGGGCAGGGACACCTCCACCAGCCCAGGCTGCTCCAAGCCCCGTCCAACCTGGCCTTGGGCACTGCCAGGGAGAGGGCACCCACAGCTTCCCTGGGCAACCTGGGCCAGTGTCTCATCACCTTCATAGTGAAGAATTTCTTCCTAATGCCTAATCTAAATCTACTGTTTCCATTTCGTTACCCCTTGTCCTATCACTGCACTCCATACCCTTGTAAAACTTCCCTCCCGATCTTTCTTGTAGGCCCTTTCATGTACTGGAAGGTCTCCCTGGAGCCTTCTCTTTCCATTTCGTTACCCCTCGTCCTATCACTCCACCCCCTGATAGAGTCCTTCCCGGTCCTTCTTGTAGGCCCTATCATGTACTGGAAGGTCTCCCTGGAGCCTTCTCTTCTCCAGGCTAAACACCCCCAGCTCTCTCTGCCTGTCTTCACAGGGGAGGTGTCTCAGCCTCTGATCACCTTTGTGACAAAAAGTCCCAGTCTTTTTGAAGTTAGGAGGTGTCTCATTACCACAATTAATCAAGCTGGAGAAGACAGGATGAGAATGGACTACTCAGCTTAACTGGACACCATCTGTCACCACCCACATGGATTGCAGAAAGGCAACCTGACCGCCAGGATGTTGCTGAAGCAGTGCACAGCTACTTCTGGAATAGCCAGAGACTATACCTGTAAATAACTCTTTGGAATATTATCAGCTAGTGATGGCTCCTTTCCAGAAAGCAGTTTGGTATCTGAAGGCACACACCTGCTGAATAAATATTTTAACTTACCTAGATGCAATTACAGTCCCTTTACAGCATGGAAAGGCACTTTTCCAGCTCTCTATACCAAGCCCAGGAAAGTCTTCTATGTGCAAGATTTCAACGGTGTGTGCTCAGCCACAGCATCACTTCCCTCCTCATTATTTCTCTGAACCGAAACAGTATCCTCTCACTGAAAAAGTATCACCATTGCATTGCAAGACTCTCCATATCTATTCAGTGAATCCTTAAATTTCATGATTATCAGATAATTTGAGTTTCCTTTTTTCATCTTTTTCTTTTTTTTTTTGGTAACTAACTCGGAGAGCTGCAATTAAAAACTGAAACACACACAGCAAGCTGCTGCTGAAGGATTAGAAGCTGTCAAATATATAAAAACAAAGCAGATATCTTAGGATTTAGGTCTCAATCCCAGTACTTGAGAGATGGCATTTGGCAATATAAATTGCCTTCTCCTTCCTGCAGTAATTCTTGTCCTTCTGTCAGCAGCAGTACAGAACAAAATACCCTGACAGCTCCTCTACATTGGTGGGAACATTAATTTGAGATCTGGCCTTGGTTTAGGACTAGCCTTGCTTGTACACCCTTTCACTGGGTTTTTGTTTCCTTGAATGTTCCTGAAACTCCTGCTGTGATTTCTGTCTCTTCTTTCGTGTGATGCAACTTGACCATGAACACAGTCCATTGATATTTAAAGGTCTTTCTCTCTCTCCTTGTCATTTATTACTTGTTCTGTGAAATAAGGCATTATTTGCTCTGTGAAGCAGTGAATCCTTCGCGCTCCTGTAACAATAAGATGAGAGCTTCAGTAATACTTCTGTTTCCTAAATTGCATGGTACCAGAATCCACCTTTTATTCCTATTCACATTCATTGATGACTGAACCTACGCTGTAGAGCAACCAACAGTCACATCTCACCATCACCTCTCTGCAAGCTGCTTGCTGCTTGGATCAGCCTTCAAGTAATTTCCGATAAGAGAAAATTGAAATCTACCCCATTTAGCCATAGAAATGATAGATACAGCTCTCTAGCACCCTTAGCTTCACCACAGCAAACTTTAGCTAGCAAAGCAGTGCCAGGCTACCTTCCTTCAACACTCACTACTCCGAAATATTCAAACTATTACAAGACCCTAACAATCTGTAGAGATGTCTCTCAAACTCCCTGCCTCTGGTTCAACATCTTCATAACAGTAGCCTGGCTCTGTGCTGGTCCTGTGTTTTGGGATGGGCACAGGAGTCCCCTCCCAAAGCAGCCCCTGCCAAAGCTGGAGGATAAAGGGCCCGGTGGCCGCTAGACAAGGCAATGCAAACATTTCAACAATTTTTATGTAATTGGCTCAGAACAGCATAAACAGCCTGCAGGAACATATTTCAGGGTAAAGTCAGCAAAGCCTTTAGGCAAACTATAGCCAACAAGGGAGAAGTACAGCCTAGGATCTTCCAGTCAAAGGGGATGCAGCCCTAGGTGGGAGCATCAAATGCTCATTTTGCATTTCAGCCCCATCCTCTACAAGACAGGGTGTGGGGAACAACGTTTGCCCCCCGATGTTGCCGAGCCGACTTTGCCTTTGTGCATCTTTGCTCCATTTCCCCATCGACAGGGGCTGTTTGGGGACCGAGAGGATAAGGGGACAGATTCCTACCTCAGCACAAGCATGGGCAAAGGAATATAATGAAATATGACCCATTTCTCCTCCAGTATTTGGGGACAAATAGCAAAGGAATGATGTAGAATATACTACTCCCATTAACACACACCTCAAAGGTACCTGTGAGCTGCAAGTGTGTCTACAGGTTAGACCTGCAATCTCTTCCAAGCAGCAGCAAGTCTCCGGGGAGCCATTTCCTTTGTATTGTAAGTAGATATCAGTGGGGGGGAGGGAACCACTCTTTCATGCCTAAATGTTTTTGTAGTATTATTTTGCAATAGGGCTGCATTATTATTGCTCCTGAATTCTTCCTTTCCTCTCCTGGAATATTGCTCGGGGCAAGCTGTGGCTTACTATGGGCTTTTACAGAAGACAGTCAGAGGGAGAGCAGATAAAAAAATCCAGTTAACTTAACAGGCAGTAAAGTGCAGCATTGAAAAACAAGCCTTAAGGAATGCAATAGTTAAGCCAGCAGAAAACAGCACTGTTTTCTGTAGCAATTTAGGACTTTCATAAAAGACAAGGGAGTTTAAGAGCATGCAGCAATGGGGAAGGGTGTAAAAGTGAGACATCTTTAAGCCCTGCGAATGGTCTTGGCCAGCAGCAGGCTGGAGTTTGTGTGTGTAGGCAGGGTCAGTGCATGCACAGAGCCTCCCAGGGAAGCCAAAACCTGACTTCACCCAGCAGAGACACAGCGACCAGGCACGCACCCCATAGCTGACACCATTACAACAGGACAAACAGTGCCCACCTTCTTGACAAGGAGCAAAGACACAGCTCCACTCCTTCCTAATCCGATTGCAGGTGGGAGGAAACCAGTTATGCCACCAGTACACCAGCTGAAGAATACAAACCAAAAATTGGAGCTTGCTGCCCATCAAGCTGTGAGCCCGTGACATCTGCCATGTGGTGGATGATTAGAGTAACATCCAAACCTGGCTGCAACTTATTCACTTGGTTCATCAGTGAGGGCATTTTGGAAAGCCTCCAGCTTTGTTTGTGCAAATGTGGGTGGTGTGGACACGCTGAGCCACTTAGAAAGGACAGTTTGGGTAGGGAGAGCAGTGACATGGGCTTCAGCAAGCCTACCCAGACACCCTCTAGAGTAGATATAGCACATACTCTGCTAGTTTAAAGCTAACTTGGACATAGATGTATTAGGACCTGCAATGTAAACCAAAGAGCAGAAAATTCCCGTTTAGCTCCTGCTCTGTCACTGACAAGTTGTGTGACCTTGAAAAACTCACACCGCTTTCCTCCCCCTCTGTTTAAACTGTAGAGGCAGTCTTCTGCTATGGGACCTTGATCTTACCTGGGATTTCTCATGGCTCAATAATCCCAATAATAAACGTCTCAGAGACGGCATTACCTGGAGTCATCCTCAGGCACTTCCTACATTGCATATGTATATATTCTAATTTAGGTACCTACGCATTAATGTAGGTGAAGGCATCACCTTGTTGTGCTTTTATTACCCAAAGTCCAAAGAAACTGCACATCCTAAAAGCCACCTCATAGGATGAAAGAAGCTGAAATACAGAAGCTGGTAGGACGCCTTTAGCTATGAATCTGCATGGTAAAAACCGGTCTCTCTTTCCTCCAGTCCATTCAAATCAGCTTTTATCTACCTACTAAGAAACCCTACTCCATACACAGTCTGAGGTAAAACATGCATGGGAGGCATTTGGAGCCTTTGGAGACATTGATAGCTGAAATAATTGGCATGTTAACCCCAGAAACTCAGAAAAGTCACCTACCAGCTACAACGGGTTGCTTCTGACAAAAGTCAACCGAGGCGCATAATGTTGTTGTTGTTCATTAGGTTTCCATCAGTGATCAGATTTCCGATTTCAATATTTAATACACCTCAGAGATCACGGCGCATAATTTAATGTGCAAGCAGATAATGTGCTGATCAAGGTACGTGTTTCACATTAAGGCAAATTGTTGCACACTTTGCTGATTAAATGACTCACACATACACACGCACATATAAATATATATATACATACACACACACAAACTCTACTACTGGTTTCTTGCCCGTACATCATTTCGAGACATTCTTGGCAATAGCAAATCTCTCTGGGCAATGGCATCTCTCCCTCTAAAAACCAGGACCAGACACCACAGGGTTTATGCTGAAACCGTTCTGCAACGTTTTACCCAAACACTGCCCATTAACGTGCAGCTGAACCCCTGTGAACCACTTGGAAAACGTACCCCCAAGTCTCAATTTGTCAAGATTTCTCAAGACCTCTTTATGCCTGAGATCCCAGAAGGTACCGGCAACTTGAAGAGGCTTTTATATTTCCTGTCTGTCTCTGAGCTCAGTCAAATTAATAGGAATATATTGGCTCCGCCAATCACGCAGGAGGAAATTGAGCTGATTATTAATGATCTCAAACAGCAAATGGCCCCTGGGCTAGAAGAGCTCCCAGTGGAGTGCCACTCCAACTTTTAGCAATAAGCCAACCCTTTTTTTTTATGGTTTCACAAACTCTTTTTTACCCTTTCACTGCCAATTCCCCCCCAGACTCTCTCTGCAAGCAGCAATATTCCTTACCAGGTGCTTTCTGCCTGTGTGCAAAGCGACTCTCGTCTCCTTCCTCTGGCCAATTGATGCCAAAACTCCAAATCTGAAGTCAAAAAGCGAAGGACAGCAATGGGGCCAGCTCTGCAACACTGACTATTTGGCTTCCTGGGATCTACACCAACTAAGAGTTTGGCCCTGAGGGGTCTTAACCTGTGGGCCAGGAGGGTTGTATCTGATGTGTCCCTTACCTAGGCTGCCCAAATTTCTGTAAATAACCAAGCGCAGTTCATCCAATCCAACCAGTACCTAGGGAGAAAGACAAACTGTCCCTTTTCCTTCTTTCCGTTAAGGTATTTGGGAAACTCTTCTCTTCTGAGGACAGCTATAACCGAATGTTCTTCACTCATGATTTCATGTGACTATTGATCATGACAGCCTTTGTCCTTATATTAACATATTGGTTAAATTTAACCCTTCAGAAGCCAAAGAAAGGCAATCTGTGGTCAGGAACAGAGGGGAGTCCCTGGCCACTCAGCAAGTATGAGACTAAACGAAGGGGTGGAAAAAAGAAATCCAGTTTCAAAATCAATGGCCAGGTTTTCAAAACTCATCAGCCTGGGTATTTCCTTTGGTTGCCAGCTTCTTTTGGTGTCATAAACAAAGGGGGGGGGAAAAGAAATCCAATTTCAAAATCAATGGCCAGGTTTTCAGAACTCATCAGCCTGGGCATTTCCTTTGGTTGCCAGCTTCTTTTGGTGTCAGACTGGGGGATGAGATTTTTCGTACCTTCTTTGTTTCAGCTGCTGAATTTGAAATGCTGAGGGTGCTGGGAAGCAGAGCCTGGTGTGCAGCATCCTACCCACCGCATTTCAAAGCCAGGTCCTTCCTCTTCTGCCTCCTCTCTCCTCCCAAGGACTCCTGAGGATCTTGTCGTGTCATGCATCACTCTGACACCAGGGTATGTTCCTGCTCTGCCTGGTTATTCCTGGGAGGAGCGAATCCTCCCTGGCTGAGGATTCCTCTGACTGCTCAGGGTCAGGATTTCCTCTTCTAGCAGCAGCACGTTAACAAAAAAGTTCATTTTTCTAAAGGATACAGGCAATGCTCTCATACCAGGGCATCTCCCCCATACACCTCAATGCTCATTTAGATCTCTAGGTCACACGCTCAGACACAGTTGCAACACAAGGAAACGTGCCTGGGCTAACAAGTGCTTTACAGCCTGGAACAGAAGAGACATGGCAGCATGAAACCATGTGTGAAGGCAACACTTGCCCATGCTTGCTGGAGGATGCCAGGCACACACAGAGGCTTCTATCCTGCAAAAACACCTAAACTAGAAAGTCTGCAGTTTCCTCTTAACCCAGGTTGTTGAATTAACTCTTATAACTGCAGATCCAGCAATCCATACCTGCTTTTGGAGTGGTGAAAGGGTTGTGATAAGTCCAGTTGGGCTTCACAGCAATCCATCTCTGGCCAGAGTCCTTCCTGGTTGTCTGTAATGCATCCCAAGGAACATTTCCCCCAGTGTGGGACCTAATGGAGGTATCTACATTAAGAGCTCCAGCTCCCTCTGTCATCTGCAGATTGAGGGTTACTCCAGCCAGATAAATCCCATGGCCGGAGGAGCGAAATTCCTTTCACTGCACAAATTGGTTATTTACAGCAACTCACACAGAAAGCTGAGGTTTTGCCCCTGGTTTTATCACCTTGCACAGCTAAAAAAAATAAAATCACTCATTATTGCTAGCGACTCTACATCCCTCTGCTAAGGTGTGCAAAAGCCGTCGCCCCACTATGGGCATCAAGCTCTCAAACCCAAAGGCCAGGTCCAATAAAATACTCAGGCACCCACTTCTTATTCAGCCAGGAACAAACTCCAATTCCTACAGGAGGAGGAGGGCACTGAAACGCAGGGATATAACCACCCGTCATCACAAGCCAGCCCTCCCTGCAGCTGCGCCAGCTTAAATTCAATGTTTCGCAGGTGTCTGCACAGCAGCAGGCTTCCAACTAAGCCACTCTCCATACCTCTTAAGGTCAGAGATTTTAGGCTTTGAAGCCTTAAGCACAAAAAGTGCACTTCACAACGGCTCCTGTGGGTGTTATAAGGAGCAACAAATGCTTTTAAGCACTCTTAAGAGAAAAGATGATGACAATGAAATTGAGGGGAAATGGAGAAAAAGATAATCACGCTGCAAGTTGCCGCTCTCATCTCCCAACTACTTTCCAAGGCAAGTGAGGACCCAGGCAGCCGGCAACAGCTGCCACCCTATTAAACTCAACAATTTACAGGTGCTCGGAGGGAGCACTCACATGTAATTAGCCAAGAAAATTCACTTACTTCAAGATGCAGGGCCCTGCTCTGCACTGCTGCAGTTGGGTTGCGATCTGTTGCCTCTATGGAGTAGTGCCAGGTTACTCCAGGTGAGGGTCTGGTTTTCTGACACGGAGGAGGCTGGGAAGCCCTTGCTCCACAGCACAATCTTGGGAATGATTATGAAAGGTATCAGAAAGTGTAGTGCACTCTTCTCACTGCGCAACTGCCTTCTGCCAATGGGAAAATGGGCAAGAAAAGACTCCATCCCATGTGGACCTATTCAGTGGTATTCATCTAGCCTGCTCAGATAACAGGGGTGGGAAAGACATGGGGAGTAGACTTGGTATAAGTAACAAATTTTTCCCATGCTTGCTTGAAAGTTGAGTGTGGGCAAAAAACCTGCAGCATCGCTGGTGCTAGAATCACAGAATCACAGGAGTTGGAAGGGACCTCGAAAGATCATCCAAGTCCAACCCCTGCCAGAGCAGGATCACCAGACCAGGTCACACAGAAACGCGTCCAGGTTGATTTTGAATGTCTGCAGAGAAGGAGACTCCACAGCCTCTCTGGGCAGCCTGGGCCATGCTCTGGCACCCTTACAGTAAAAAAGTTTTTCCTGATGTTCAGATTGAACCTCCTGTGCTCCAGCTTGGGACCATTGCCCCTTGTCCTGGCATTGGACATCCCAGAGCAGAGCCTGGCTCCTTCCTCCTGACACTCGCCCTTTCCAAATTTATAAACATGAATGAAGGCACCCCTCAGTCTCCTCTTCTCCAAGCTGAAGAGACCCAGCTCTCTCAGCCGCTCCTCATCAGGAGATGCTCCACTCCCCAAATCATCTTTGTGCCTCTGCTGGACTCTTTCCAGCAGTTCCTGTCCTTCTTGAACTGAGAGACCAGAACTGGACACAATATTGCAGATGTGATCTCACCAGGGCAGAGTAGAGGGGAAGGAGAACCTCTCTGACCTACAACCACATCTCTTCTGATACACCCCAAGATGCCATTGGCCTTCTTGGTTCAAGGGCACATTGCTGGCTCATGGTCATCCAGTTGTCCACCAACACCCCAGGTCCTTTCCAGCCACTCGTCCCCAAGCCTGTAGCGTCCATGGGGTTATTGCAACTGAAGTGCAGGACCCTGCACTTGGCCTTATTGAAGCTCATACAGTTGGCTTCAGCCCATGGATTCAGCCTATCCAGGTCCCTCTGCAGAGTCTTCCTACTCTCAGGCAGATCAACACTCCCTCCCAACTTAGTGGCATCTGCAAATGGGACCATCTAGAAATGGTCTGAAGGCACATTTCAATGTGGACCTGCCTGGTTGGACAGCAGTAGGTGCTGTGCCACTTGTGCTGAATGTCCTGTGTGTACCCAGGGAGCCCTTGCAGCCTAAACCAAAAATCACAGTCACCAACACCATCCTTACAGCCTGCTCCCAACATCACCCCAAAAGCCTCCCCTGAGGCCAACTTCAGTCCATGCCTCCTGCTTCCATCACCTGATAAAAACGATAACCAGCAACATTAAACTTTGACCAGCAAAGCCACATCTACAGCCAGGCCCCATATTATGAATCCTCACTCACGATGGTATGAAACACAGATAAGTTTGGTGTAGAGAGCTCTTTGCAGTCAGTGGAACTACCTGCATTAATTCCTGATAAAACTCCAGCCTGGTGATTTAGAGATCAAGAATAAAGGAAGCCAGGAGGAGTGTTTTCAGCCTGCAATAAATAAATATGAATACTTTGTGATATGATGTCTCTTCTTGTGCTGTTCTTTCTCTTCCAGTTAATCTCATTATTGCAAATTAGGGAGTTTCTCTGGCAGTTTAAAAGGTGTACTCTCACACATACAAAGGAAATAAACAAAGTATTTTGCTTCAGATCTCAGCTGCAGTCAATTTATTCTTTGAGCCTCCTGACTTGAAAACCACAAGACTTTGGTCTCTTTGCCTGTATCAAAGTCTCACACAAATTGAAACAGCCCCTGCTCACATCCACTCAAATTCAGTAACACTGCTGCTCTGATTTCCCAATGACCTGAAAATACTTCTGTATTCTCTTTGTTTCTACCTGCTTCTTTACTCCCATTCGCCAATTAGGGAGCAGAAAAATTCAAAGTGCCCTCTAATTGAGGGTAATCCGAAATGAAAGCTGGCTAGAAGGCAGAAATCAAAGAGCTGAATAGGATATCTTTACTTACACCAAACAGTCCCACGATAGCATAGAGGAGAGGATGATTGCTTTCCTCTGTACAAGCCAGGGTCATACTCACAGTACAGGAACACAAAACCACTGAGCACAGTGCAATAAAAAGGTGATGTAGTGTAATCCTTGGCTACTGCAAATGAGCTTCCTACTGTTTGGGGCACGCTCTGTGACGGTGTTCCCAGTGCTCAGAAATGTCCTTTTCCTCTGAGAATGCCTTGGGTTGAGCAAAAACACTGCCTGAGAGCAAGATGAGAGAGACCGACGTTAGAAACCGCATGGTAAATCAAGTTTTATTTAACGTGATAATTAGAACAAACATCTCAGAGACTTTGAGCGAAGTTAAAACCTTAAGACAGCCTGGAAGCACTTAAATTGCATGTTTAAAATCATCAGCGCTCAGGGAACTGGCTACGATGCTGCTCCGAAGCTCTTGTTAGCACCTTCAGGAGGAGCCTGGGTCTTGGACCCTGTAGGCTGTGCAGTGGTGACTGCCTCAAGGTACCACACATACCAAAAGCAAAGAACTCTCCAAAGCCATCAGGGACATGATGGCTTCATGTCCCCCTGACCTATCCATCAGGGACCAAAACTAAGAACATCATCTCCTTGGGCTCCTGCTGTACTCAGCAGAGGGAGATGGCTCCAAAACCTGGCTGTTTAGTATCTGAGCATCTCTCTAGGGATGCATAACTGCTACAAACTACAATATGGTGATGGGCAAAAACCCAGTATAGGTGCTTTCATTAGATACCTGAAGCTACTGAACAGATCCAGACTCGGTGCCTTAAATTTATGCTGACTGGCTCCATGACTGTGGAATAAAAGGAGAATAAAAAAGAGTGAAGACTTTTGCCCTTCCTGCAATAATTTGTGCAAAAAATTTTGGGCTGCATTAGTCACAGCAAGCAGTCACATAAGTACAAGAAAACTTTCACGTGCCCCAGCTCTTTATATTGTGAGATGTAAAAATGGGATGACTGTTTCTCATGTCATAACTCTTAACCCAACTTCACCTCCTGTTTTCATTGCAGCTGCAGTTCATTGCTGTAATCCCTGCAAATAAACTTGCTGTTTGACACACTGCTCCATCCCTTAGGCCTCCTGTGGCATTAACAGGAAGATAAGATCCATTGAGAGATGTGAATGTAGGCTCAGTCACCCAGTAAGCAACATTTTACCAACTGGGCATAATCCCTTTATCAGATTATGCCTGGTGCATCGTATTCTCTGGTCTGCAAGTGCTTTTCGAGGAGCAATTAGAAACAGCATTAGAGGAAAGAAAGAAAGTCTTTACCAAGGAATTTCACCATGAGGAGGATTTCTGGCTGTAAATCAGCTACATCGTTAAAGAAATCCAGTAGGTTTAAAGGCGAGCACCTCAAACAGGCGCTGCAGTTCATCCCAGAGCACTCAATTCAGGAGACGACTTGCGTGCACATAGCAGAGAGCCAGGAGAGGGTGCTCAACAATAACGAGAAGAGGTCCTGGATACTCATTACGTCCTGGCAATAGGGATGCTTGCGCACAGCCACTTGCATGGAAACGCCAGAATTGGCGTGAAGAATAAAGGACTAAATTCCTATTTCAACATTTCCAAGGAGATTTTAATGTAGCTCTTAAAAAAATAATAAATCTGAATATGGATTTTTTAAAAAGTAGGAGACTTTAGGCATAAAAAGCTAAAATTCAACCCAAATTCCTATGCATTCTATGCAAAAGAGTGTGAAGGTCTCCAGCCAGCCCACAGAAAGCACCAACCAGGGGGATCTTGAGGAATCTGAACTGGTTGGATTTGTGCATTTAGGCAAAATATTGTGTCCTAACTCCCAGAAGTACTGAACTGCCCGTGGATTTTGGTCAAGCAAAGCTTTTCACAGCTTTTTTTCCAATTTTGAATAAATGGTTTTAGTTGAATGTTAACTGGAGCAAATCTATGGGCATTTACATTTGATAAATAAGGCAGTGTTTCCTAAGTACAGGAAATGTCACCTTTTAGGAAGGAATTTTTAAACTAGAGGAAAAAATGAAATCTTTAATTTCAGATTGATATAATTGATTAGAAATAATTATAACTATCATAGTAACTGTCTTTCAAAATTATTCTTCAGCAAGTAAGAGTGAACCTCAGCTTTCCACGCAGCTCTTGCAGGAGTGGGGCAGGAACCAGGTCTCCAAGCAAAGGTTGTGTCCCCGTAATGTTGATATGTGTGGTCCAACAGAATGGGAATCTGGGGCTATGCATTTACTAATAATACATCCTTTATCCTGCTAACTACAAAGGTCATTACACTGTTTCTAAAACAAATAACTCCGTTGGGTTACATTTGCCATAGTGGAATGAAGAGGGGGAGGAAAAAAAGGAGGTGTGAGCTTATCAATTAAATTTGAAGCACGACGTTTTCATGGAGTCTGCTGTCACAGCTGCCTAAATTGGAAAATAGTGAAAACTCAAGCTCTTTGGACTGAGTAAATGACTATAATTTGGATTTAAATGGCACAGGAATCAAAAGTTGACTCTGTTTGCTGATTCTATAGCCCTGTTTTCCCTCATTGTTTCTTCCTCAACCTCCTACTGTTTATAAAATTGAAAAATCAAGCTGAGCTGAATGTCCAATGCCTTCGCTATGATTGAATCTCTCTTTCTGTGCGCGTGATTGACAGCACCAGAAAAGAATGTTTTCCTTAGCCAACACACACTCACTCTCCCTTCATTTTATCTGCCCTTGCCTGGGATCATTCAGCCCCTGAAAAGACCGCCACTGGGAATGACCTTCTTGTTGATAACCTCCTAATAACTCAGATATTAAAAACAGTTCTGCCAGACAGGTGCTGGAGGAGTTTTATACATGATACTTGCAAAGCAGGCCTCCCTTATCTCTCAAAAATAGCAAAGCATCTCTTGAACCCGCTCAGCAAAGATCCCACGTGAGGTTAAAGATCCCTTTTTGTTCTTGTCTCCGCAGGGGAAAACACTGATCCACACAGACATTATTTTCAACACCAGTTTTAAGTCGCTGTAACTTTCTCTCTCCTCCTGTGGCAATTCCCACCGCTTTATTCCCGCGTGTGGACCAGGAGAGTCAAAACACGCTGTGTTATTTTGGCGTGACGAGCCTTGCTACCTCGTGTCACAGTTTATTAATTTCTCATCGAAATAACTGACCGCTAGATCTGTTTTATCCGTGACTGCAAATACAGCTAGAAAAGCCCTTAGAAAATATTATCAAATAAGAGCTGGAAGGGATCTCAAGAGGGTATCTGCTCAATTCACTGGCCCACAGATGCATGGAGTAGACCAGTCGTGCAGGATGGATGCTTATTCAGACTGTAGTTAAAAAAAGGCAGGGTTTAAGGTCTCCAAGCTTGCTCTTCAGGTTCTTGGAATAAAATTTGGATGAAAATATTCCGCTATACGTGATAGGCCCTGCTCAGCATTCTTCAAATCTGCATTACAACGTCCCAGCTAGATAATATTGGTGTGCTGGCTGAACAGCATCCACCTTCATGGACCCTCACCTGGTGAATTTTGAAGCCAGATACTGCAAAAGCTGGTGACTGTAACCAGGCTACTTTAAACAGCCTAAATAAGGAGCTCAAAAGTGAGATTAATTCCTATTATAAATGTTCACCAAGCAATATCTCCCACTTAAATCAGCTGAGGGTAAAAAAAAAACAACCCAAATGAAAACCAACATAAAAACTAAGCCCCCAAACCAAGCCTGAAATACTGCAGTCTCTCTGGTCTCTTTATCACTTTTTCTTAAGAGATCTCAGCTAATGTTATTGCTCAGTATTTTAGGAAATCTGGCTATTTAAGCCTCTATAAATGAACCTCCCCGTGCTGAAATATATCCCTATAAAGACACTGGTGGTGGAGAGAAAGGCTGATTTCCACAGAGAAACATTATTATCCCTTATTCTGAGATAACAGGGATGTCTCTAGGCTAACGGTATGTACAAGGCAGCACAATTGTACCCAAAAGCTAAGGGAGACAGAGCTCCCTTTGCTTTGACAGCCCAGTACCAGGCAGAGGACTTGCAAACCCCAAGACAGAGAGGTGACCACCTAATTCTTTCTCTTAGGAGCACCCAGAAACCATTTGATTAATTATGTGATCAAAGCTTGAGGAAAGTTGGGAGAACTGGAGGAAATATGAATGGCAAGGCTGTATTTCAGCACCTGCACTGGTTTGACCTCAGCTCTGTTTTACTGGGCAAGTTGTCATTATGGTGTTGAGGAAGTTCATGAGACAGTAAAGCCACACAAGATCGAGAAAGTAAAAACAGAGAGTGTAATTTCTGAGGTGGGGACAGTAAACAGTCTGGAGTAAGAACATGAGAAATATTGACAGGGGAAGGTGGCGGTGATAGGGAAGATGGGAAGACTCAGGAGATGGAAACTGCAACATCAAGGATCGGTCCTGATCCAAGGAGCCATGGAAGAAGCTGTCCCTGCGCTACCAGCCCGGTCAGTAAAGGCTTGTTTGAATGTTTCACTGGGGTAGTAACTGGGTTAACGATGAGCCTGTTAGCTGATTAGTTTTGCTGTGTGCATTAGCCTATACATAATGCAATACATTTTTCATTTGTGTGTAGAGTTCACAGTCTCAGACAGAAGTGACCTAGAGAACGAAGGCTATAACACATAGAAGAACCCCATAAAAGCATAGTGAGAAAGGGACAAAAATACGCTAGACTAATACACAGCACATTCTGACTTTCTTACTTATCATCAAATGTAATCAGACAACCATTAGTTAGCTTCATATTTTCTACCTGGCATAATATTGGATCAATAGTAGCTGGATATTGGTCACCTGTTCCCAAAATCTCTGAAGATCATCATAAATACTCAGGTCAATGACATCCTTACCTGGTTGCTAATGTTGACAGCCACAGTTCTTTGATGCGGAGCTTTAATTAAATTAGATGCTCCTGCTGTCACTGATTCATCATCCTAGTATTCAGTGCAGCCCTGCCGAAAAATCTGCGCCATTTCCAGTCCTTCAGAGGTGGCCTCACTGGGAAGAGGATTCCTTCCATCCCAGAAGCTATTAAACATACAAACAGCTTGGCGTGAATCATTTTTATGTGGCTGCTGGAACACCAGTCTGCATTAGGGCTGCATTTACGTAAATCAGTGTGGTAATGGTCGTCTCCGCTTTTTTTTAAGGTGAAAAAAGAGAGAGAGGGAGGGAGGGAGTGAGGGAGGGAGGGAAGGAGAGAAAGAGTTGGAAAAGAATAGGAGCTGCAGTGACATTCAATGGAATAATTCTGCGGTGCTACAGATCATTGCCAAACCACTAATGCTAAGCTATAGAGATATATATAAACAGCCTTAATAAAAAAGCCCTATTCCAATCACAAAAGCAGCCAATGCCCAGGTTGTAACGCTACCAATTCAATCATAAAAAGCTTTCAGCCTCGATTTGTAATGCTGGACTCATTACTCAAAAGTGCTCTGCTCTTCCTATTGTCTTAAAATTGTGTTTCTTGGGTAACTTTCAGGTTTGGTCACACCACGGTCAGGTCCTTCAAAGACTTCTCAAAGATAAAATTGAGAGTGGCATTTTCGTCCTTCCTTTATATATATGCTAAAATACTTGGAAAAGTGGGCTTGCTTTTGCTTCACTTCCACCTGGGAACAATCAAACCCTGGCCACCAAACTCCCTGCCTCGGTGATCTGAAAGCCGACACGCTGGGCGCCGAGCCATCTCCAAGCCTGGCCCACCACCAACCGCAGGGCTCTTCATGGCAATATGATTCATAACAATAAACGTTTCTGAAGTGCTTCTCATTAAATTAGCGGCACAAGCTGACGGTAATTCCTCTGTGGCGCCGAACGAGCCTTCGTGATGCTGAGAGTTTGCAAAATACCCAGACAGACAAATTTCCACGGCCCAGAGGCAGCTCGTGAGAAGCACAGGCCCGAAGGCTGTGGTGCAGGTTGATTCCTCTGAATTTGTGCCTAAAAATCTGTCCCTTCTCTGCAGGCTTTTTGTATGAAGACAAAAAGAAGCTCCAGCAACTCTTGGGCTCCCAAACCCTGCTGGTTTTGGCAGTTTCACTAAGAATAAACAAGGAAGATGCAATTTGCCACAGGCTGGAAATGCAGTGGGGGAAGGCCTGTCCCCTCTGGCATGCTTTAGCCCTCCACACTAAATAAAACCGTATTTCAAGATTGTGCTATAGATGTAAATGCTCAGTCTCATTGCATCTGCCAAGGGATGCGTAATGATATATATAGACATGAAAACCTCCGAGTTCCTTGACTGCAAAGAGCTTTATAGCTAGTGAGTGTGGTGCTATTAAATACTGCGTGTTGTGCCAGGATACCAGAGTTTGAAGTACTGCTACCAGCCTTGTCTAGCCTAACATATTGGCCCTTAATCTGGTTCCCCAATGAGGAGCCCTACTATCATGTCCACATGTAATCAGACCTGTGCAGCTGCCTACATGTTCTTTTTAATTGGATTGAAGTTAATCACAGTAGGATTAATTTGAAGAGATCAAGGAAACTGAGTGATTTTTGGTGGAAAGCAGATGGTTTCTTCTGGATGGAATAAAGCTTTGAAAGCAATATGAGGTGTTTAACTTTTCAGGTTTACCGAGATTAAAAGCTCAGGGATTCTGTAACTTAACTATAGTATATTTAATCACATTTATGCCATGTCAATGAAAGAACCCTTTGGAAATTAACTGTGTGGTTTTCAAAAAGAAGTGGCTTACTGACAGCTCCCAGCATCTGACGATCATCAAGCGCTGTGAAGGGAGGCAGGAAAACATACATCCAAAGCTGGCATAATTATTCCCAAGCAAACAAAAATTAAGCACTGCTGTTTTCATGAGAACCAAGAGCATCCTGCCTCTCCAAATGGCATAACGTGTGTGTCTGTTAAAAATTAACTGTAATAAATGGACTGGCAGTTCAGCACTGACTTGCGATTTCAGCTGTCTCCCTTTTGCCCTCCAAACAGAGGTATTTTAAAGGACTCTGACATGAAAAGCACAGAGTAACTACATCACCTCTTTAAATTAGGCCACTAAAATTCAACCTAAAACCTTGGGCACATTTGAAAATCTGGACTTAAAAGGTTACAACAAACGTGAAGAATTATTTCATCAATGACCTGCTGTTCCTTTTCCATCTCTTACATATGCATGTACAATACACTTGCCCATTCCCATGCTCAAAGGCACACAGACATCCCCAGCTCTCTACAAAGCCAGACCTTGCAGAAGTGCTGTGATTTGTATGGGATATACGTGTTGGCAGGAAAGAAGCTCAATGAGGATGAGGATCTTCTACAATGAGGATGCAAATCAGATGAAGCTGAGCCAGGAATAAGGATTAGCAGGAGCAAGGGGAACGGGAGGCTGGGGAAAACCCATGTGGGTAGGGTTGGTGTGCGTCCCTCGAGCTCCGGGAAGGAGACAGTTTTCCCCAGTGACAAGCAGGTGCTTCAACCATGAATAAAGGCAGCTAGAGCTCACTCACCATGTACAGTCACTGACTTCTTGAGTCTAATGTGAACGATGCCATTTCATTCCCTGACAGGTCAAAGAAAGAAAGTGAACTCCACCGACCATTCTGAAACCGAACCACAAGAAGCTCATTCTCTTGGCATGCACAATTCCTCCTCACAACCAGGCTGCCAAGGTCATGCACATGGGATTGCCATGTACACAACTGGGACCAGCTGAGGCAGGAATCATGCACCCAGAGGAGCTGGATTTAATTTTATTTATAATTTCCCTTACCACAGATTCTCCCGCATCTGACCAACCAATTCAGTTCTGCCCACGGTTTTTGTCTTCTACTGAGTTTAGGGCAAAACCCAGAAACATAAGTTTTATAGCACCACATTTCTAATCCATGTCTGAGAGCACCGAACAGCAATGATTACTCAGCTAGATTTGCCCTTTGAGAAGAGGATCTTGACTTACTTGAGAAGGCTGCCCACTTTAATTATATCCAATTATCTTGTGTAGGGATATTAAATAACATACATCAGTAACATTAGCAGGGTCAGAATACCATTATAGCGAAATGCATTCCTTCATCCACCACTTCTAATCAGCGCTCCCCTGTGATGCGAGACACTTCCCCACAGATGTGTCCCCTCATCTTCCACTTACTCTAAGTACTGCAGCCTTTATTACCATAATAGAGAAGAGCCTCACAAACAGCCACGAGTTTATCTTCGGGCAAAAAGAAATGGCATGAGGTCAGTATTGCTGCTTCATCGAGCTGAGGAACAGAGAGAGAAAATGCCAGAGCGGAGCCTCACCTTTTCCTGTGCCTGCAAAAATGGAGCAGGTGGAAGAATAAGACTCTGTAGAAGGAAAAATGAAATCACCAGTGGAGAAGGTGGCACAGCAGTAGGAGCACAGGGTTACTCCTGTATGCCCACAGGCTTGCAGCGCATACCCTACTTACAACTAAATACAACTTTTGGCAGAGAAGGCTCCAAGAAGAATGAAATCCATTAAGATGTATTTTAATCTGCTTTAAACACAACATAACTATTCATTTGCTACAAGCATGTCTCATTTAAACCCCGGGGTCTAGTTCTCCTCCCATTATATGCATTTATTTAACGTTTCATAATCTGCTAGTGCTGAGAGGCAGTTTAGGGCAGGACCTCATAGTGATTATCACTTAGTGCAAAGGAGCTTATTACCTTACACCCACACTGCAGAGAAGTCACCAGAGATACGGCAGAGCTCATATCAGCTGAAAGTAAAGATTAGCTACGGGCATTAATAGGTACACGATCACACTTTTCAGTTAGATTTACATAACTACAGACTTGTTCTATTATAAAGTTTTGCTTTTCATCAGGTAATTAAAGGTGATCTACATGAAGCTGAAGGTAGTAACAACACTGTATACATTGCCCTTTCTACAAACTAAGAGATGTGGTGCTAATAGCTAAGTATATTTACCCTACAATTGTTATAAATCACGCAGGAAAACGCTTGGTTATATTATTAACAGTAAATTACAAATATGAAAAAGTATAATTAGGGAGTTATCTCGTAACCTAAACAAAATTACACTGCAAGTACAGCGATCACATTAGTTTTAAATACAAGCATAGATACATGTATCTAATTTGTTTTGGACAGCTTTCAAATTAACAATACCTGGGGCACATTTCACAGAAAACAAACTTCCTGCCACTTCTTTGGCATAGAGAACACTGCAGCTGCTAAAAGAACAAGTTTTTTTCACTAATATTAGGTACATAGCATTAAACACTGCTTTGTGGAAATCAGAAAGTGTCCTTTCATCATCGAACAACATCTGCAACCTTTCCAGATGTCTTCTCCAGTGTCCCGACCGCTGCCTTGGGGTCGTTTACACCAATGCAAAATGGGTGTGAAAAGTTACCCTCGCCTCAAAGAATGATGGCGCTTCTACTCCCAGTGCACAACTTGTGTAATTTGGAGACACCAGGATGGGTAGCTAAAAAAAAAATCGCTTCTAGTTGGCCCTATTCAACTATGAGGGAAAATTGCATCACCTCTATCTCTTGTAACACTACAAGCTCTCTGGGACAAAAGAGGGTACATATTAGTAGGTACATATTCAATTTTGCACTGCTCAATAGCGTAGACCAGCAATGAATATTTCCTGGGATGGTACTTCTCTGCATTCATGATTTCTCCTAAAACTATGGGCTACAAAATGTACCGCTCCTTGTAAGCATCAATTGAAATAATTTCCCAAACTTATCATACAGATTTCTGGTTTGGAGCTATTATTCGTGACAAAAGCAGAGAGGCCTTCTTAGCAAATCTGCTTCTGGCGAAAGCTCTCAGAGGAGGATGAAAGAGTTAATTGGAAAAAAAGGATCAGAGTTTAAAAAAAAAATAAGTCGAGTATGAATGACTGATTAGGGAAGAAAACGAGAGATAAATTGTTATAAAGAGAATTGTATTCAAATGCCAACTTCATCCAGGAGCCTGCATAATTCATGTAATACCCTTAGCCCATACATACTGCTGATAGCTGTACCTGTTTGAGGACATTAATCACACACTAGAAAAGTCAGTTATTGTGTTAAAAAAAAAGATTGGATAGATAATGAAAGTAAGAGGTACAGAACAGGAAGAACATTAACTCCGGTGCCAGGACGCCACAGACACAGGTGGATGGAGAATTTGACCTTCATTCTGTAATAGAAACAAGCAGTATCATTTTAGAGAATGTTATTTTACTGTGAAAAATTGAAATTAGTGTAATATAGCCTCTGGGCAAAATTATTATCTAGTTTCAGTTTTTGAAAAATGAAGATTAAACTAATTTGAATGGAATAACTTTTCGAAGTTGATAATCCTGAGGAAAAACTCAAAGGATTTTCAAAGCAGAAGTGCCTGCACAATGTGGAAATTAGGCATTAGTTGCTGTTGTAAAGAAATAAAATTGAAAATGTCTGTTTTGATTACTCAAAAGCTGTAAAAATCTCCAGACTGAAGCCAAAAAAAATTCCACTGAATTCAATGAGCATTAAATCACACCTTTGGGGACAGTCCTCCTACACTCAGCCTGACAGGTAAGAAAAGTAAAGATAAATATTGTCTCTGTCATACTGCCAGCTTCTCAATTTCCACTGCACACCCATTTTATTTGTCAACTGCAGAAGCCGTGGTGGGCAGCAGCTACAAATAGTGCCAGAGCCCAGTTTGTCTGCAGCATCTGCAGCTTGGGCATGGACACTTGGCCCTAACATCCCAGATGTGCCAGCCAGGCGTGTTCTCGGAGGGGATGCACAGCTTGTCCTGCAGCTTCCCACGCTGCTCATTGGCGCTCGTCACTTGAATATGCAAGATAAAAACTAGCTCAGTTTGTCTTGCATTATATGTGGTTTCAGCATGGAGGGGCTGAGTCACAGAATCATAGAATGGTTTGGGTTGGAAGGGACCTTAAAGCTCCCCCAGTCCAACCCCTGCCATGGACAGGGACACCTCCACCAGCCCAGGCTGCTCCAAGCCCCATCCAACCTGGCCTTGGGCACTGCCAGGGAGGGGGCACCCACAGGTTCCCTGGGCAACCTGGGCCAGTGTCTCACCACCCTTTCAGTAAAGAATTTCTTCCTAATGTATAATATAAATCTACCCTCTTAAATTCGAAATCATTCTCCCTCGTCCTATCACTCTATGCCCTTGTAAAACGTCCCTCCCCATCTTTCCTGTAGCTCCTTCGGTTACTGAAGAGCTACTGTAAGGTCTCCTTGAAGTCTTCTCTTCTCCAGACTGAACAACCCCAACTCTCTCAGCCTGTTCTCATAGGAGAGGTGCTCCAGCCCCTGATCACCTTTGTGGCCTTCCACTGGACTCAGTCCCACAGGTCCATGTTCTACTTATGCTGTGGCTCCTATGAGAAGGACCTTCCAGTGTATGTCATCCCCTCAGGCTGGTGATGCTCAGAAGCAGGTGTGTTTCACAGAGCTCTTCTACCTCTTTGCTCGGCCGTTCATAAAAATTACCCTATCTCCTGTCCCTTGTACGGGATCTCTGCACTGAGTAAATACAATAAGATGGTTTAAGAGCATTTAGTAATCAGCTATGCATGCGGCAACCATTGCTTCCCCTTGATTGCTCCTTTTGTGTTAAGATCTTGTCCTTTGCACTTCTTTGACAGCAGAGAAATTCTCCAGCTAATCAGCACGCTAATGAAACAGTTGTTCTGCTAATAAAAATTTCTTTAGAAGCTTGCAAAGAGGCAGCTTTACAAACGAGCCCTCCTCTTCAGCTAGGGCTCCCATTCCACTGAGAGCCACAGCACGGCACTTCAGCAGTGCTCAAGCTTTACTACTGCTACAACTCCTGATTTCTTTC
The DNA here is from genome assembly GCF_000695765.1 of Mesitornis unicolor. Classification (NCBI taxonomy): domain Eukaryota; kingdom Metazoa; phylum Chordata; class Aves; order Mesitornithiformes; family Mesitornithidae; genus Mesitornis; species Mesitornis unicolor. The sequence continues at coordinate 55,662 of NW_010167029.1, forward strand.
TCCCCAGGATCATGAGCCAATCAGAAGTGTAACACGAATTTACCAAGAATAACTACTAAGTCAGTCCGATGGCTGTTACTATAATAAAGTCATAGAACCACAGAACCAATAAGGTTGGAAAAGCCCTCCAAGATCATCAAGTCCAACTGTCAACTCAACGCCACCATGCCCACTAAACCATATCCCAAAATTCAGATTGGAAAAGGCCGAGCCTCTGTTGAGAACAGAGCCCACTGTGTCATGGACTGCAGGGACACACACTGAGTGTCCCTACTGGTGACATTGATGTTCCAAGTTTTAGACAAAAAGGGGAAAATGAAATGGAAGAATATGTGTTCGTAACTTGGCTGCAAAGCCCCTGGTGACTCCCCAGAGAAATGTGGCTCCAGAGGGGGGAATTGCTCCCTTGACTCCAACCAAGAAAATTATTTTAGTGACGATCACAGCTGCACAAACCTCAGCAACTTAAGATTTAAAAAGCCAAGTGGAGTAAAGGAAAAGCAAAAAGAAGGATGGAAAACTGGGGAATGAAAACACCAAGTAACCACAGAATGAAGACAAGAGATGAAGAGATAGAAGTTCCTCCTGCCTTTCTGTCCTTGATGCTAGAGAGCCCCTGGGCATGGACAGAAAAGCCCATCCCTGCCCTGCAAAGCAAAGTCCTCTCATTGCCAACTCTGCTCCAATGAAATCTCTCTTCCAGAGGACTTAGCCAGGACACTCGGGTCACCTGGACAGCAAGGTCTGCTCAGACTTTGACACGTGTGTGCGTCAATCTCTGTCAACATGCTCATGGGGCCCGGGAAATCCTCTTTCCCAGCCTGGTTCCTTTAACAGCTGCTCCTGAAGCATTTGGCAATCAAGGGACTACACGTCCTACCCAAAGTCCTCTGGCAAAGAAAAACAGGATTTCTGCTCGGTATTATTTCAGATGTGAACTTATAATCTGCTTTTGTGCAGTATTAAGTAAATAGTTAAGGACAAAGCAGTTTTTGACAAAGAAGAGGTAGCGAGATACTCACGGATTAGTTTTGCACTTCAGCAAGCCTCAAAGAATTGTCTCTAATATCTCCCCACTCTCGGGATGTAGCTTTTTCTTTTCAATGAGCCGTCACCTCCTGTCAGCCTCCCCTCTGCCTTCCTTCATCCTTTTAATTAGCGACTGCGAGCTCTGCCTTTGTTCTCTCCCTTTGGCTTTAAGCGAGAGAAATTAAATCGGAGGAATCCTCCAGAAGGCTTTGTACCTGCACATGAAGGTGTCATAAGTAGCTTGTTAATGATTTGAAAAGTGACTAATAAGTAGCTACATTGCGTAACCTTTCAGCACGCTGCATAATTTGTTAAGAGCTTAATCAGTTTAATGGGAGCTAGTTTAGTACCAGTATGGAAACAGGAAAATTGAAACTAATACCAGCACCGTTGTTCCTTCCTGGGACTTCCCCCCAGATGTCAGCGCTGGGGCAGAGCCAAGAATCAGGGGGGAATTAACTCAAGTGCCAAAGCCTAAGGCAGATGTTAGGCCTAAACCCATTAAGTTTGCCTAGCAGAAAACCCTGTAATTAAACCAACCCAGTCCAAACACTTCAGCTAATAATAATTGTCATCTTCAGGGGATACCTCCGTATCTGCTAAGCCCAATAAAAATTAATGCCTCGATTTTGTGCACCTCTGCTGTCATGACAATCTCATCCCTATCCCCTGTTTTCTTGCAGCAGGTTCAATATCAAAATAGTGCACTGGAAAGTTATCAGATACTTTCCCTTCTCTTTGTTTCTGCCAATAAACCAAATAACTGTGCAACCTGAGCCACGGCAAGAGACCTTCACATGCAGCGATACATCTGCTAGTGCCGATTTCCAAAACTTGAGATTAAGGCAAAAATGTCATTTAATTAAAAAAACAAAAGTAACAAAATTACTTGCTTGCAGAAGATGCATCCCCACACCCTCAAATACATTCATATATCATACCAAAAGTGAACGCGTAGGAACAGGAGCTTCATTTTTATAGATTCTGAGCAGTAATGGGGACTGAAAAACATGTTACTGTGGCTGTCCACATCCCAGCCTGGGATGCAGGGATGCTGCAGCTGAACCAGTATATGAGTCTAAACCCCTCTGGTAAGAAAGCACCCAAGGTTAATTATCGAGTAATAACAAATTACTCTGGCAGTGACCTACAAGTCTGCTAAAATATTGGGATGCTTGTGTCTAAACCTAATTCTCTGTAGAAATAGAAATACTCTATGAAAAATATGCCTGTTGAGACCTCTGTGCCTGCATCATTAACAGACATGACACAGTGAACAAAAGGAAATGTTCTTATTGTGAGTGACAAGAAATCAGGGTATTTCTGTTCCCAACCAGGCCAAGCAAAGGTTCGGGTTTTTTTTTTTCCACAACCACAAGCCTGCAGATTTCACATTATCAGCAAGCACGTCACAAATCCTTACCCTGAACCAGCCTGCTTGCTCTGAATCTGTCTAAGAACCTGGGAGAAAACATCTCAATTTTCCCTTTTGAAAACAGTTACTAATTTGGAAATACCCTCGAAATTTTCTTCTTTTTAAATATTTCAACAATCTTATTCAAAACACAGTAGTTCAACATGGGCTTTGGCAAAATATACACGTTGGGGTGAAGTGAGAAAGAAAACAACAGAATATTTACCTCTTTGAGGGGCTTTTTCCCCCCCTTCTTTTTTGTTTTCTGTCTCCTTTTTCTGGAACTAGCAGGTCACCCACCAAATCCCCAGTTTCTGTATTTTCCAGGTATAGATTTCAGCTGGCAAATTTATCATCAGAACGGTGTGGCCATAGAGGAGAGATCCCAGTCTCACAGCGATGGCACAGCAATGACTTGAAAGTCTTCATCTGGGAGCCTGATCCAAAAACCTATCAAAATGAACAGCAGGGCATCTCAGTGCTAAAACCCAGGGCAGCGGATCAGGCAGTGGCCTCAAGGGAAAACAAAGTGAAATACTTTTTGTGGAGATGGAGTGATATTTTGTTTTGTTTGGGGTTTTGTGTGGTTTGTTTGATTGTTGGTTTTCGGGTTTTCTTTGGTGTTTTTGGTTTGTTGGGTGTTTTGTTTTGTTGGTTTTTTTTTAGGGAGGTGTTAGAAAACAGATTTCAGTGTCACACTTCAATGACAAAACAAAAGCAAAAAGTAGTGAGGAGGAAAATAGTTGAGTAAGAGCATGAAATATCATAAAGGCTTCCTTTTAATTATTACTTTGTTATTTAGATATTACTTTTTATTTAGATAACTTTTATTTAAATAACTTTTTTATTTAGATATTTATTTAGATTTTATTTAGATATTCTCCCTTATGAGGAGCGGCTGAGGGAGCTGGGGCTCTTTAGCTTGGAGAAGAGGAGACTGAGGGGTGCCCTCATTCATGGGGATCAATTTGGAAAGGGCGAGTGTCAGGAGGAAGGAGCCAGGCTCTGCTCTGGGATGTCCAGTGCCAGGACAAGGGGCAATGGGTGCAAGCTGGAACATGGGAGGTTCAAGCTGAAGATGAGGCCAAAGTTTGTGAGTGTGAGGGTGGCAGAGCATGGCCCAGGCTGCCCAGAGAGGTTGTGGAGTGTCCTTGTGTGGAGACATTCAAAACCTGCCTGGCCATGTTCCTGTGTGACTGCTCTGGTGATCCTGCTCTGGCAGGGGTTGGACTGGGGGAGCTTTCCAGGTCCCTTCCAACTCCTCATATTCTGTGATAACTTTGATTCCCATTCCCTGAGACTCACACACACAAGTGTCCCTGCAGCCCATTCACAAGGCATGATGCTGGGATTGATTTCTCTGTTCGGGGATGTGCTTGCTCCTTATTCCTGCCCAAGCCGTGTCTCACCAGCCTTGACAAACCTTCAGCTCTGAAACTCAAATGCATCACATTTATGCTCCGATGTGCTTTGGAAACCTTGATACCCACCTATAAATGGGAAAACATGACTCCGCTGTAGTTCCTTCCATCTGTAGGAAGATAAATATGTCTGGCATCAATGCTTCTCAGCTTTCTGACAGCAGAGCTGTCGCCCTCGGATTCGAGGCAAGCTTTGATGATGGAAACCAATAGTGCTTTCTGACTTGGTACTCACCGAGAGGCATTAGCGGGACAGAGGTCTGAGTATTTTTTGATGAGTGCATTTCTCCAGGCAAGAGGCTGATTGAGTAGCAATTTCCAGGACGTGGCTCTTTGGGCCACACAGGCATCCTTCATCCATCAGAGGAAAGTCAGTGGCGACTCATGCCTTGACTTCGGTGGGCTGAGACCTGTCAAAACTCAGTTTCACAAAAAAAGATACCTGCAATCTTCTATGCTGAAATCAAGTTCAACAAACCTAACCATACAAGACCCTATTTTTCACCAGATTTCTGATTAGCCCAAGACTTTACATGCTGGCATACTTGTATTTGTGGGAACAGAGCACTAGAAAGCCTATTTGTAGGTTAATACTTACCAATATGAATACAAAAAACCCTGAGTTTCTCTGATCAAAGCACACAGTTTAGGTAAAGAAATTCCACTTTTTAAAGCATGCAATACAGGAACAAATCTATCACTTGGGGACACTTGTATTGATTTTAAGAGAACCCTAGCACAGTTCATTTCAGCCCATGTTTCTCTCATTTCCCCGGTTCATGATATACAGCTTATGGAGACACTAGGAAAACTAATTATTGGCTTATCTATCTTGTAAAGGTAACGTCCCTCTGGATTTCACTGGAAAGATGGCAACTGTTTCAAAGAACGGCATCGTTCGTCCTTTGTACCAGGGAAGTCATTAGAAGCTGGAATCCGCGATAAACACGCACGGGTTGATGTTTTTCTGATAAAGGTCTGTGGTAACGTCCCTAACAAGATGTAAATGTTTTATTCTGCCTGGATTTTCTCCTTGCATTTTTATTTCTGCATTTACTAAGGTCAAACGCGTACTCCGCAAAACCCTTTACAAGCTTTTTTAGCAGCTATTCCGTGCAGTCTGTAAGGCTGGATTCGTTTCTTGCTTTGGCGTGTGTAACAATGTTTTACAGTGTTTACTGGACGCGTTTCCCAGCACAAAAATGTATGATTCTACTACAAACATTTGTTTTGCTTCTCTGTAAATAACAGCGGCTTTACACTTTCCCGTAGCTGAATAAATCGCCACTGAATCTCAGCAAAAATAAAATGCTACCTCAAATTGAGCATTTATTACTTGTGGTAGAAAAGAGAGACCAGCGTTGGGTTTGTTTGCTGTTTGGGTTGTTTTGTTTTTTTTTACATTACAACAGAGAGCTTGGAGAGAAATGCTTTGGATTTTTCAAATTCTGCCTTGAAAATATAACCACAAAACCTGCCCGCACAAAGCAATTTGGCCTCACTTAAAACTTCATCTTTGAAAGCAGTTGTCAGTAGATTCTGAGAGACCGCCTGAGTTAAAACCTGCTGAAAACAATATTGGGAGAATAAAGGCAAATTTCTCGTGTTTGTGTCCTCCCAGCCGGGCTGTATTAGAGCACGGGGGTGCGTTGGCTGCCACACCAGATGTGATGTGCCGTACAAATTCCTGCACTAATGAGGAGTGACGAGCGCGCTCCCGCATCCCGACGCAGTTTACTTGTCGAAGATCTCTCCTCGGCACTTCACAACAGGAATTCCTGTCTCTGGCAGAGGAGGATGGAGACAGCTTGGCAGGTGTTTGTCTGTATACGGCTTCAGAAGGGTGAGTTTGAAAGCTGTGTGTGCTACAGAACAATGCTAAGCTGCTTAACCTTCCCCTCTCAGTAACCCTCTATATAATAGGAGCTGTAACACAGGAAGATACAAAGATAATTGTGTGGAAAAAGATTTCAAGAAGCTCCAATGTTGGAGAAAGAACTTATATAAATACCACAGGTACAATAACCCTTCACTGAACCTACCACACTTGAAGAAATAACATCCATATCTGTCAACATGGACGAGTTGTGCTTCTTGTTGTACTTCTCCCAGGTCTGAACAGTAACTGGGCCCTGATACCTTCAGGAAAACATTTGGAACCCCAATCCCAGTTTTCTGCTCTCATTAAATTTCAGCTTTTCTTTAGTGTCTGATTTCAGCAGATGACTACAAACGAGAGGGGAATCCAATTTGTTATTTATTTTTATACTGACAAAACAACCAAGGGATCCAAGAGGGATCCCCTCTGCTTATCATGGGCATTCACCTTGAGCACAGGCTACAGGCATAAAATGACTTACCTCTCCTCAATTATAAAAGATAGACCTGAGTCTAAAGAAACCTGTTAAAGGCGAGCCTTGCCATCACCCCTCTACTTCACAAGTTGGCTTTTCTCAAAGCTTCCTACACTGTTCAGCAGCTTCCTGAACGTGTTTCTCCTCAGAGTCTGCTTCCATGGTAGGACAAATAGGAATTTTGCAATAGATGGAGCACATACAAATTTAAAAAAGACTTACTTAGAAGCCCCTAGAAAGGCTATCAGAGGTATTACAGAATTGCTTGGTTGGAAAAGACCTTTAAGATCGAGCCCAACCATACTCTGTCCACCACTAAACGATGTCTCTGAGCACCTCATCTGCCCATCTTTTGAATTCCTCCAGAGATGGTGATGACCACTTCCCTGGAGATACTTGACTGAGTGTATAATCGGAGGTACATGGCTGACTGTTAAATACATGAATACATGGTTAAAACTGTGAGCACTGAAGCCTGTTCCAGCTTTAGCTGAGTGGTCTGTCATACAACTAATGGCATGGATGTATGGAAAAAAAGGCTGAGAGAAATGTTCTCTGGCAGACCTCACTGGAGCAGTTTAAGATCTCCCTGCCCTGACTGACTCTTACACACCACCTCAAACATACCTGAATGGTTGGTGTAAGCACTCCGAGTCTTTTTAGTGCAAATGACCAAAGATTCATTTAAATCATTCCCAGCATTGATGCAGACCAGAAATACTGTGCAGATTTCTCTTCATAAATGACCTTGATGAGGGGTTT
>NW_010167030.1:0-36018 GCF_000695765.1 Mesitornis unicolor
TCCAACTCCTGACGTTCTGTGATTCTGTGTATTTGCTGCGGTAGAGGCTTGCTTTACCTGAAGATGATCAGTGCCCACTCTTGATGTACGTGCAGTCTCCATGTGTTGAAATTGGTCTCCAGTAGTAACAAGAGTTTTATGTACTACTTACGCTAATCTAGTATGGGTCAATGCCTTAGGCTACTGGAAGGTATGCTCTGGATACTGATAGAGGGATGAAAATAGGCAACAATAACAGTACACTTTTCTGCATGTGTGAAAAGCATCCGATGGACAAGACAGTAATTCTGTTTGTTTTGGAAATTTTGTTCTGCAAACAGAGATTTCTTCTTTTGTCCGTATGTGTGTGCTGTGTGGCTGTGCATGAGTTGTGGAAATGTAAGACTGACTTTGTGTGTGAAATTGGCACAGCCTCTGCAGCTGCTACACTGCACCAATCCTTTTCTCCAGCTGCGGGTTCAGCCCTGGCAGCCCAGGGGGACACAGCCTCCCTGGGAGCCCTTCCACAGCCGAGAGAAATCTTGCCCCCCCAGCATGGCTGCTTCAACTCACGCTTTAAAGGCAATGCATTCCAAAAAGAGTTGATACTCAATTCTGAAGATACCCTTGCCTGGGTTAATCAGAAATAATATGGATATTCTGATCTGAATATCTGCATTTGAGTTTTGGGTCCATTGTACCGGTGTGCTGCCAGCACTGGAAGCAGCACCGCAGTTTGTGTCGGAGCTGTCTCTGCCCCACCTTTGGCACAACCTGACATGGAATGGTTTTAATTAGTTAATAACTCCAGAGTGCATCTAGATTGCTGTATTGGACAGAATTTGAGAATAACTATCATCGATGATGTGATTTGGGGAGCACTTCAGCATCCAGATGAAAGTTATTAGATAATTGTAATAATGATAACTCAGTCCAGCAACTAGCACTATGGAAGTGGCATATATCCCTTTTATTGGAAGCATTCTTCATCTGCTGTGACCTTAATGTGACTACTCTCATATAAACAGAGTTAAGATGGAGTTGTAGATGGAAATACTCACTGGTACTGCCAGGAGAAGCACATTACAGGACCATGGCAGTTACTCCCCAAAACAAGTAATTCTCTGCAGAATGCAGAGACCTCTAGATTTGTCAGGATTTTTTGAGTGTCTTACAGTTGTATTTCTGCCTTGTTATAATGCAACTGAATCTAGATAAAAACTAGCTGCATTTTCCCCTTGGTCAAAGGTAGGAAGGATTTGGGTCCCATTATGATTTCAGGATTTCATCAATCCTGAAAAAGTTTAGTGAAAGTGTTACAATGTCAGTGATTTTATCTACCTGGGAACTACCTGAAATAATAATTTTTTAATTTTTTCCCCTGTTAATCCCACTGTAGAACAAACCCTGTTTTGTGGTAACCTGTGATAAGAAGGTTTCAATTCCAGTTTTACGCTACTTTCTCAGTCACCCCAGTCCCACTTAATTTACCTTTACTTGTCAATTTTACATTTACCTCTGTATGTAAACTGTAAACTGGAGTGTGATCCTTCTGGTGCAATTTAATCTTTGTTTTAATTTGGTGAATGTCTTCAATATATTAACTGCTGGCAGTAATCATTGCAGATGTCACAGACCTTGAGGTTTCCATAGGGACGATGCGATTCCCCACAGTTGATTGCAGAGCTACTGGTAAACCAGTGCCCTGCTCGTGTCTGACGTTTGTTCTAAACTTGCTTTTGTCTGGGACTGCTGGAGCTATAGTGGGATATCGGGTATAACCGGGCTTTGGTTTGGTGCTCGGGGCAGCTGCCACATCTTAACTTCAAAGCCCTGGACGTAAATGTCCAGTCTGCAGCAAAGAGCCTGCTCCATCCTGCACAAAACCAGCGTGGTTCGGTACACATTAATGACAAATCAAAATATTCCTGGGCAATATGTTAGACTGATGCTAATGTACCAAGGGACACCTTTGTATCAAAACCTAATTCTTAATTTACTGCGAGCAGGTTGTACAGGTGGAGCATCAGAAGATGTGTGTTTGCAGGACGGAGAGTTCAGAGACATAAGCGTGGCTGTTTGGCATGCAGGATATTATGAGTTTGGAAGGTGCTGGTGCTCACCTTATAACCTAGTCTCCATTTTAATGCATTGTTTTATCCAGCTTCAAACCCTCAGGTTTTTCCAGCAGGAAAGATTACAGCATAGAACATAAACATAAAATTATAAATCTTCAACAAGAAACTGGTGCTTATTTTGAAAGTTATGAAATGCTGCAATGAATGTTGCGTGTCATTTTGGTGAAAGTGGGATGCCATTAATAATTAGAAAGCTACAGATTCTGACTTCTGTAGAGCATCTTTTAGCAGGGCTTGGCTGGGCAAACGTCCGTTCCTGTCGTGCATTCCTAGCACGTTCAGAATGAAGCAGCACAAATGTACAAACTGAATATAATTTTATTTAGCGTATTTTTTGCCTGATGTGATTTCACTTGACACGAGCTGAGCTTACCTAGCGGTGCATAATGGCCGCTCCTGTTCTCTTTTACAAGACCCTATGGTGAGAAGTGAAATGTGAAACAAAAATAGCTGGTTAACTATCCCCGTTAGTTACCCAGCAGTACGTGCATCTGTGCAGTGACCTGAATTATACGTGGTTAGTTTGCTGCATTTCTTTGAAGCACACTAAAGCGAAAGGAAAGGAGAGATCCGAGATCATCTGAATGTCTTCTCTAACCTCCTCTCCTCCATAAAGCAAACTCACTGACTGTTGAATTGTTTGGAGTCAGTTTTACCAGTCATCCATGGAAATGCTGACTAATTAAAAATTGCTTTTTCTTTCTCTTTGACCGTTATCACCAGACAGAAATGAAACCGGCTGTTAACCCGGATTGACATTTATTGTTCCCATTCTTTATATAGTTTTGAGATATTCTCTTCGGTGCTTCTGGGTACAAAACACCATTGAATTCCTGTCTGTCACTCAGCTTGCTTGGTTTGTAAGTTCAAACGGCGTGGGGGTGTGAGCGAGGGAGCACGGACGTGCCCCACTCCAGCACTGCCTGCCCTGGCCGCTGGCAGAGATGTCCTTGTACGGCTCGCAACCAGGACGTGTTTCCCAGGGATCGTTTGCTGTGTTTGGTTGCAACGAACATCACGCTGAGCCTGTTAATTTAGCTGTCCGCTTCCTCTGTAATGCTCACAGGGGCTGTGGGTAGGATAGAAACACTGTGTATTAAGATAAAAAGGCTGCTGATTGAGCTCCGGGTTTGTGCATGTTCCCTGCAGTGTTTTTAGCGGCCAAGTGCCTATTTTGTGAATATTGCCATCGCCCTGGCAGCCAGGTTACTGTATCCCCTTACACAGGCCAGTCTCTAGCAGGCTTTGTGAGACACGGCGTGATGCAACTCCAGCATTTCTGCCCTGATCTCTCTTCCTGCAAAGGGAAAAGACTTTGGGGATCTGTTACCACTGGCTGCCAAAATTCCCTTTAAAAGCCTCATTCTGTATGTGTGAGATGCCTTAACACGTTGTGTTCACATCCCCATACTACTTTCCAAATGACAAGGACTCTTTGGTGTGTCTCGCAGTGCAGCAGTGGTGTCCCGCTTCTCCGCCTTCCCTGTGGCCCGATGGTGGCAACTATTCCTCAGTGTTTCCTGCTTCAAACCATCTTGAAGTTTCTCATGTATGGATTTTGTAAATTTGAAAGGCAAGACCTCACCTGGCACTAGGTTCAAACAGATTTCATGGGGTAATGGATGGTTTTCATTACTGAAAAGTGAGCTTTTCCATCCTCAGGCCTTACTGTAACAGCATTTGAGAACAAAAGGTTGCAGCATTTGATTGCTCTGTGTGCAGCCACCTCTTGGATGCCCTTTCCTGAGCACTCTGGCTCCACAGTCTGCTTTCAGGACTGACCTCTGTCCTTCTTCCCGTCCCAGATGGATGCTGTTATGAAATTCTTCCAGTTTTTCTGTTTTCCTGTCACTAAACCCCACCTTTTACTGACAGTTTCCTTGCCAATACATCATGTTTTGGGAAGCAGCGCAGCCATTTTCTATTCCTGTTCCTTCCAGAACGACCCTGCTCCATGCCCCCGCAGCATCCCTGCTCTCCTGCTGTCAGTCTTTTCTCCATGCTACCCTTTGGGCAAGTGCTTTGCCCAGGTTTCATCTCTCTCTTGTTCTTTCAGGTTTTTATCTGAAGATGGCCTCCCCCTGTTTACAGAAGAAATACTCCAAGATATAAGCCAGTATCTAATTCTTGTTCTGTTGAAGTTGTCACTAGAAATGTGAAGTACTCCCTTCCCAAGCTCTCAGCTACCTATTTTTGAGCGTGACAACCTGAGGGCAAACATTAGGTCTGCTCTATGGAGTTCTGCCTAGTTTTATTACTCTAACAAAGAAGGACCAGCAGACAATAATGCGGTTTTATTTTCAGCTCTCACTGTGCTGCCTCATATAGCCAGAACAATACCTTGGTCCTTTTTTTTCCTCTTTTTATTTCCTTTAAGTACACAATCCTGTATGTCCATGCATACCTGTGTGCCTCTGCAGAACAATACCTTGGTCCTTCTTTTTTCTCTTTTTATTTCCTTTAAGTACACAGTCCTGTATGTCCATGCATACCTGTGTGCCTCTGCAGTGGTGATCTGTTTTGGTATTTGCAAGGAAAAAGGCCAGAGCAGGGACGTCTGATCTCGATTTCAGGAGACCAGTGCTTGACTGCTTGCTCCGAACAATGGGATGCAGAATGCCAGCTCCATTCTTCACTCTCCTTCTTGGGATGTTAAAGAGGAGGAGCACCCTTTATTGCTCAAACCTCGAGGCCTGACCTTTTGTTCCCAGTTTTGTGTCATTAAATGACCATTGCATTTATTTTGTTTGGTTTTGCATAGCTGTATTTGCTATAGACGGGAAAGCAAGTGGCTTTCTGACGCTTTAATATTGTTGGTGCCTTATTTACATGAAAATCTAGATGGTCCCAAAGCTCTCCATCTGATTTATCAGCATTATTATTCACTGGCTTTCATGTAATGAAAAACATATTTCTGTCAAAATAGAAGGGAGGACCTCTAGCTTTTGAGATCTGGCAAAGCTTAGCTGGCATAAGAATCTGCTTTGGGCCTGGAGAGGTGCAGTGATGAATCTTGTAATAGCTCCTCTTCTGCTACCTTGTCCCTACTGAGAGCAAAAAGATTTCTTTGAAATTATTTATTATTATAATGGCTTGTGAGTGAAGAAAAAGAGGATGAAATTAGGCTCTTGTGTGTTGTTGCTTTTTTGGAAGAAAAAATGGGTTCTCAAAAAATTGGTGCTGGGAAGAGCACGCATGGTGAGTTCTGACTTGGTGAAAATCTAGACTACAAAGACCTGGTATGTCCTTATACGGATAAAAAGGCAAATGATTGCCCACAGAGTTCCCCAAACACTTTTTACAAGTATAGACCAGAAGACTGCCTCATCGTGGTCTCTCTGTGATCGAGCTGGTTTCCAGTGACAGAGAAGAGTGTTGCGTGCTGCTGTCATTTATCCATGTAGGTCTTCGCGGTGGCTGTGTGTGTGTGCACACGCGTTCGGCGGGTGGACTTTTCTCAGCTGTCTGCCTTCCTGCTTCGAACTGGAACAATTTCAGTAAGTTAATAACATGTATTTGTAGTATAGAAGCACACCTTATATGTATTCATTAGTGTATTTGAAACCTTAGTAGTCTAAACAAATAATTATTTTTAATAACAGCAGTGAAATAAAGAAAAGGAAAGTGATGACTTACTACTGCAAGAGAAATGGTGCCGCTCACCTTTCTCCTGCTCGTCAGAGTCCTGCGGGTTTGGTCTGTGGGGGTTGCACTATAGAGGCTTGTCAGCATCACAAGCTCTATGCGTGGGGTTGTGATGGTGATGATTTCTTCCTCTTCTCTTCAGGGTCCAGCTGGAGCTATTTTCCTTTGTTTCCTACCATACCTTTGCACCTTGGTCTTCCTTAGTTGGTCTGTGGCGGTGTGGAGTGTTGCTGCCTGGAGCCTCAGCACTGAGGTGACCTGAAGGATGAGTCCTCCTGTGATGCTGGGGGATTGTCCGGAGTGCTCTGGCATGGTGGGGTAGATGTGTCCTTTCTAACTCCTCACTCCAAGCCAGCAGTGACTGGGGCAGTCGAGCAGGTCGTGGCTCAGAAAGGCTCCTGCGAGGGCTCCCACAAAGCCTTGGACTTCGGGTCAGGCAAGTGCTTGGCAGGGAATGCTCTGGCACAGACAGCTGAGGACAGCAACTGGTTAAAAATTTGCTAAGCAACAGAAACTCTGATTTCATCCACTTACAAAAAGAACACTTTCCTTCTTGCTTTTGATTTTTATTCTCCCCTCCGATAGCCAAGTCTCAGTGTCTCATGAACTGCTTTAAAAATCAGAGAGAGCTGGGAGAGAGGGCGAGAGCCTGTGAGCAGCTCTCACGGTGCCCAGGCATGTTCTGCAAGGATGCTGCCATGTCGGTGCCTGTGCAATCGATGCAAAATTCCTATCTCCTGCTCCCCCCTTGCGGCCATCACTCATGGAGGAATCCATGCCCACGGTACCGCAGGAGCAACTGCCTTTGTGCTGCTGGGGGGACCCAGCTTGTCACCATGGCTGAAGGTGGTTTTGTGCCAGAGCCACTGAGCAGTAACTGGGCCAGTGTCAGTGGGTCCCAGTTATGATTACCTGTCCAGGCTCCAGTTGAATGGACACAGCTGAGAGCAAGAGGCCCAGAATTTCCATGTCGGTGCTCATGCGGCATCGTCCCAGCTCCCAGTCTGCTCCTTGCCCGCTCTTGGGTGCTTGTCAGAGGGACTCTGTTCGCTTCTTGGCTTCAAGGAAAACAGGAGCAGCTCAGAACAGAGTCACCTCTCCCTTGAAGTGAAGCACTCCTTGTTGGGTAAATGTAAAATGCTTCCCTGAAACAAGTGCTAGTTACTGGAATGTAAAAGATGAAATTCCTTTAGTCTTAAGCACACAGAAAGAAACTCTGGCAAATGCTGCCTAGGTCTCATTCCTAAAATACCCGGAAGGGAAAAGGAATTACTCACTTCTGGCTTTATTTAGGCTTTTTAAAGCAGAACCTACCTGGAACCACTCAAAACCGATAGATACAGAGTGAATAACAAGCTCTTGCTATAAACAGGCAGTTTTCAGGTTTTACTTGTGTTCCTATTACACAAATGCTCATTGCTGTATTTTGGAAGACAAAAAAACCCCCAAACATCAGAATGAATTTTACCAATGCCCTAAGTTTTAAAATCTGTATGTCCAAGGCGTTCCCTTGCTAGTCCTACAGCTCAACATTGCTGGCTTTGCCTTGTAGGAGAGGAAGGCTGATAAATAGCAGATTGCAGCCCTGGGTACTGTGCTTAGGGAGGGTATTTTCTCCTGGCAACAGTCCACGTTTCTGCATGAAGAAAAAAACCACCCTCCTCCTCAACTTCCCTATATATACCTGCAAAAATACCAGAAATGTGTAGTTCAGGATAGATTTAATGCAAGGGCAGTCCAGGTCCCTTTCACACCAGTTACTGTCTTTAGTGGGAGGAGGACCTGATCTGCATCAAGGAGCAGAGCTGTACCAGTTCCTGTGACCTTCCTGCCAGGCGATTTGTGTCCTGTATTGATACTGGTTCGCTGGTGATATGACTCCCTGTTTGAAGATGTTATATTTGCATTTATTAAAAATAATGAACTACTTATTCTTACCAAACCTTCTGGCTACATCCAACAAATAAGCACCTACATCACTGCCCTTGCCTGTCTGCTTTGCTCTGATGTTTGAGAGTCTCACAGATGCTTGTGGAATGCGGTAGTAGAGAGTTAAGAGGCATAAAGAAATCAGGAAGAGGGTCAGTGAATAGTATTAGGTCATGGTTTTTATAGTAGACAGAATTCATTACGATACAGTATATAGTAGTGATAAAAGGATGGAGTGGACTGTATCACTGGCAGATAATAATTATGTATCAGTGGTGACCCGCGGGGACATGTCTGCCCTGCTGATGCGGCTCAGGAGATCAGCATCCAGCACAGAGTGCTTGGCTGTGGCTGTGCAGTGTCTGTCGGGACACAGGCATGCCCCGATGAATGCTTTGCCTGTGTCGCTGTGTCCCCTCTGCTCTGCCCTGGTGAGACCACATCTGGAATATTGTGTTCAGTTCTGGGCCCTCAGTTCAAGAAGGACAGGAACTGCTTGAAAGAGTCCAGCAGAGCCACAAAGATGATGGAGGGAGTGGAGCATCTCCCTTATGAGGAGCGGCTGAGGGAGCTGGGGCTCTTGAGTTTGGAGCAGAGGAGACTGAGGGGTGCCCTCATTCATGGGGATCAATTTGGAAAGGGCAGTGTCAGGAGGAAGGAGCCAGGCTCTGCTCTATGATGTCCAATGCCAGGACAAGGGGCAATGGGTGCAAGCTGGAGCATAGGAGGTTCAACCTGAACATGAGGAGAAACTTCTTTACTGTGAGGGTGCCAGAGCATGGCCCAGGCTGCCCAGAGAGGTTGTGGAGTCTCCTTCTCTGCAGACATCCAGAACCCGCCTGGCCGTGTTCCTGTGTGACCTGGTCTGGTGATCCTGCTCTGCAGGGGTTGGACTGGGGGAGCTTTCAAGGTCCCTTCCAACTCCTGACATTCTGTGATTCTGTGATTCTGGGAGTCCCTAGCATGTGTCTGCTTGGTGCAAAGCTTCAACTGTTGGGTAAAGTTTTTGGTTTTGGATGGGTTTGGGCATGGCCTAGGCATCGTGAAACAGTACGTACCTTCATTTGGGCAAGCAGATGCTGGAGAACTCTGTGTAAATCGTGCTGCAAGAGCCCACAGCATGCAGCTGAGGTTTCTCACTGTCCTGGGAAGTGAGAACCTGGCTTAGGTATCCACACAGCCACAACTGCATTTCTCGATCACAGTCAGAGTCTTTATCTTAACTCTAAAGGAAATACTCTGGAAAAATATTCAGCTCCTTGGATAGAGGGTGGCCATCAGCACTTATTACATCTCAAGTATTGTCTTGGTTGATAAATTTGGATGGTCATCTCTGGGGAGAGAATTGCTGCTGTGGCAAATACCCTAATTCATTAGTGTTTACGATGCTTCCGTTCCTCTGGGCCTTGATTTTCGACTGTGAGAGAAAGCAGCTGCTTCTGAACAGGTGATCTGGGATTCTGTGTTGGTCCACCTGGACATAGACAAGGTGCCTCCACTTGTCCCCCCTATTCTTGTATATTTGAGTCATACAAAAAAAATACATGTAACTATTTATCCCTGTGATTTCACAGGGATCTGTTGATACTGGTTTCCAGCCAAGACAAACCTTTTTTTCTTTCAAGTTTCAAAGAAAACTAAATATTCACATTTGCCCTCCGCCTTCATATACCATGCTGTTTCAAGTAAACAACAGTGCAGCTTCAGGGGTGCAATTTTATCTTCCTAAACTACTTATTTCTAGGGTATCTCACCATATGGGCAGCCTACTCTGTTGTTCCCAGGCCGAGCTCTTTCTGCATGGCTGAGATCCAGCCGATGACAGGAGGAATCCTGAAGTCAGCTACTTCCTAGGAGTTTTTGGCTGAATGGAGGTTGTAGTGAGACGGGTGTTGGTCGGTATCTTCTCCCCAGTAACAAGGGATAGGACAAGAGCAAATGGCCCCAAATTGTGCTGGGGGGAGGTCTACATTGGATATTAGGAAAAATTTATTCACTGAAAGGGCTGTTGAGCCCTGGAACAGGCTGCCCAAGGAAGTGATGGAGTCACCATCCCTGCAGGGATTTAAAAGATGTGTAGCTGTGGTGCTTGGGGCATGGTTTAGTGGTGGAGTTGGCAGTGCTGGGTTAACAGTTAGACTTGATGATCTTGAAGGTCTTTTCCAACATAAACAATTCTGGGGTCCTCTGATAATGTGTAGTTCTTTGCAACCATTTACTTTGGAGCTTTTAAGTGTCTAACACTGTTTTTCCTAGTGCATGAGTCAGCTATTGCGTGGTTTTGTGAGTGTATGGTGTGACAGGAGCTGTGGCTCTGACTTCTATTAGGGACAACTTTGTCTAGATTGAAGAGATTTCCATTTTTGACAGATTTTGAGACATCAGGCATGGGAGCAGAGGATAGGGGAGCACAGAGTCCCACTGGCAGCTCTTGCTTCTTGGTAGCAGGATGCTTTTAGCTGTCTTGATGCCAATAGAAGAGCCCAGTGATGGCACTGAGACCTCCTGCCTGGTGAGGCAGGACTACCCCAGCCCTCGCCCACTGGTGGAGGCCAGTTCCAGGGGTGACCGCTCAGCTGCAGGAGCACAGCTCTTTCCCCAAGACCCGTGTAGGCTTTGCCTGGGCACCCATGTCCAGCAAGGGTAGCGATGTATCACTGAGGTGGCAAAGGGGGTGCAAACTTAGCCTGCTGAAAAGCACCTCCACCATCTCTTTTTGCTCTCTGCATAAAAAAATGACATATTCAGGCATCTCATCTTGGCAACCACGGTGCGAAGCAGCCACTGTGACATGACGCACATCTGCCGTGGCCTGTGGTTACCCTCCAGCCTTTGCTGTGTGCACAGAAACCAGGAGCACCAGTTTTTCCACATGCGCACTGTAGCTTATCTAATATTTTAATGCATAAACACAAATAAAATATTCATTCAAAACCATAAATATTTAAATAAAAAAGAGCTTAAGAATCTGATGCAGCTTTTCAGTGTTTTGTGGAGATCACCTTAGTCTGAGGGACCCCCATCAAGATCTAGGCGGCTGGAGAAGCCTTGTTATCCCAGGGACTGTGGGACCATAGCCGTGGCCAGCCCGGGGGAGCAATCGGGGGAGTCCAGGGAGTGTTGCCCAGGCCAGGCCAGGTTCCCCCCACAATGACACCAGCAACACTGTGTGCCCCAAGTCTCGGGTACTTTGTACTTGCCTGCAAACTGAGACATTTCAGTCCAGGATTTTGGTATCTAAGGAGGACCTGACCTCAGATGTCGCTCAGAAAAAGTTCAACTGCTGTATTTTGAGTTGTAAAACCAGGGAGGGCTGGGGAGGGGGAGAAGTTAAGCGTTTTGTGTAATACATTTTGCAGCTAGCAACTAATTGAAAGCTCTTTGCTGGTAGGGACGCAAATACACCTGTGCACGTAGACAGCCTTGCTGGCAGCAGGAGGGGGAACATGCGGCTGTACCTCCAGGGACACCAGTGCTGCACAGCTTCTGATCCTGGGGGCTCTGGGATCTGCATTTGATGAAATCTTTACTCCAAAGGTAGACGAAAGCTGGGGAAACCTGTTGAGACAAGGTCCTTTGGTCTCTGGTGTGGGAATGAATTTCTTCAGACAATACAGTATTTGTACAGATGCTACCTTAATCTCAGTCACCCAGTGCAGATAACAAATTAATTCTGGCTCTGATGGCTGCCTAGGTACATTTAACTCTTCCTATACCTGAGCACTTGCTATCCTATCTTTTAGTAAAACATAACGAGATGTGTAGCTATTTTTTTTTTAAATATGAGGGAACTGAACAAAATGCTGGGAATTGTCCTACCTCCTTCTGTGCCGGCTGACATTTTCAGAATTTGGTTTCAACAGTTTGTTGTTTTACTGTTCTTAAAAAGGGTGTGCACATGCGTGCTTTGCAGAAGAATAAGTTATTAACAACTGCCTTGCACATGCCTCTGGTTCTTGAAAAGGTTGTGCAGGAAGAGGATTGTGGTGAAATTTTCAGTTTTCTCCTGCTGCACTTACTTATTTTCCCCTGACTTTTCTGCCTGAGAAGATGGTTAGAGACTGCTGCTTCCTACCTTTCCGTCAGACTCGTAATCAGCAGCAGCACGCAGACCCCGCAGCTGGGGCTTTGGTGCCTCGCTCCGTCGTTTCCCGCTCAGAGGATTTCCATTCATTCTGAATTGGTCTCCAGCCCAAAGCCCTGGCCTCCCCCCGAGACCCTCAGCGTGGCTCCAGGACTCAGTTTAGTATTCACTGGGAGGGATGTGGGGATGCTCCCTCGCCAGCCCTCCCGGATGCTGGTTGGAGCCATAAGGGAACGGGAGGAAGAATTAGCCTGTGTGTTTGTGTGGCTGCGCTCCAGTAAATATTTTGATGCATCTGCTGCCAGCTCTGGTCTGAGGGAATCTACCTAGCATTTAAATTTTGATGGGGAGCTGTTTTGAATAATAACAGTGCAGCCGGCTGTGAGTCAGTGCATGTGTGTTGACTTAAAAAAAACCCCAAAGCTTAACGCTTGCTGAACGCTGAGCTGCAGTGCTTTGCTTTTTCCCTCCTCCTTCTTTCTTTTCTTTCTTCTCTTGACTTCCTCTGTTTTGTTTTGTTCTTGGGGGCATTTCACATAGATTTTGTTCACTGGTGGTGCGGGGGGTGGGGTGAGAAGAATTTTTAAAAAACCGCAAAAAGCCCAGCCAAAATAAATCCTCCCCAAAAACTCACAAGTAGCTTTTGCAATGGGTGCTGTAATGGGTACGTTTTCTTCTCTACAAACGAAACAAAGACGACCATCAAAAGGTAAGACCTCTTGTTTTGGTTTTCCTGTCCCTTCTGTATATTTGCTAGCAGAGAAATGTCTGTTAGGGAGGAGAAAATGAACATGTGCCACTTGCAAGTAAGCCAGCAATGTTTATGTGAGGTGTAATTTGCAGAGGAGAGTGGGGTGCAAGGTGGTGGAGGAAGCGTATGGGCATGAGGAAATCACTGTGGAGAGGCTCGGGGGGTGAAAAGCCTCAGAAATATTGTGATCCTTCATACAGGCGTGTGAGGAGGAGAAACTCGGTGGCTGCATACCCAGAGCACTTGAAGAAGAGACCTGTTTATTTCCAAATCCTGTGCTTTGTAAACCCTTTGAGGAGGGAATAAAATGTAGATATGCTGCAAATTCTTTCCAAAAGCTTGTGGCTTCTTTCTCAGAAAGCATTGCTTGAGGTAGTGTTGCATAGTCAGTAATCCCACACCAAGTGTGCAGTATTAATGATGTGGATTTTATAGATTATCAAAAGGGGAAAAAAACTAGAATGGTGTCTTAAAGAAGGGGAGGAGGAGAAGCTCATGAAAAATAAGAAAGCAAGCAGCAATCCCTGGGATTTTAATCCTTAAATCCATAAATATTTGTTGTGAAATGCTGATTTTCAGGAGGTCTGGTTTGTGTAGTGTTTGCTTGAGATTTGCTCAGTTTCTTTCAGGGTTAATTCCAGGGTGCTGCTGAGCAGAAAGTTGAAAGCACCGTCAGAGGCACATCCATGCCATACGGAATGAGTGTTGCTTAGAAGAAAAATAGGAGGAGACTGTAACTTGGGCAGGTCTTTCTGCTATTTGGGAATATTCGCTGCCAGAACCTCTGCATTTAACTGTCTCTCAGTAGGGTAGGTCTTGATTCCCACTGGATCTGTTGCTCAGTCCGTGTGTATACTTTTGAATTGCAAGTTGGCATGGATTTTCTAGCAATGAAAATTAACAATTGTCTTAGGAAATACCAAGTAGCAAGTAATCATTCTAAAGAGAAACAAGGAAGGGGTGTGCAGGGGATTTGACTGTGTTGAGTTTGTGACCAAGTGTAAAATTCTGTTACTGGTGCAAGACGTGTAGGGTAAAATTTTACACTAGAGCGTGTGTACATGGTTTACAGTTCACCTTTCTGTGTTATTATAATGCAGCCATAATTGTACAATCATCTGGGATGTGTGATAATATTAAAAGTGCAAGCACAATGGTATCATTGTCTAAGGACTGAGTCACACCTGAAGGTGTGAGAGTGCTTTTTAGACACTGAGAAGTACACGAGAACTGGACACGATGCGCTGGGCATGGTGGCTGCTGTGACACCAAGAGGTGTCTTATCCACCTGCCAGAAACCTGGGAGCTGGATCTGATTGCCACTAAATGTAGATCATTTTTGGCTGAATGCATCCGTTCTCTACTACTTTGTTGTCTTGTAATGGGCTCAACTCTCCAGTGGACGGAAGAAATTCCGTGTTGTTGGAGTTTACAAGCAGTAAAAATCCAGCATCTGGTCACATATTTGAATGTTTACAATGGGTTTCAATCTTGCTAATGCCTGCTGGCAGTGGTTGTTCGGCTGTATTTATCAAAATGTGAGTTCCCAGAGTTGTCTCCTCTTGGCTCTGATGTGTTATCCGTGTGGTGTTGCTAGTCAGTAGGACACCCAGTTGGAGAGAGCAAGTTGGAAGAAATTAATTTTAATTTCTTGTCTGTTTTCAAAGCCAGTACAGAATTTCACACCTTTCGGTCACTATTTACCTGGCAGGAAAGAGCATTACAGAACAACGCTGCTGGTTTCAGCTGACTTCAGCCGGTTGCAGGTGCTCCTCTAGACCAGTGCCCAGAGGATCCCCGGGGTCTCCAAAGAGGAGCGGTGGAGGCGTGTTTGCCACGCGTGCCTCGGGCTGCTGGGTGGGTTTCACACTGACTATGAGCATTTCACCTTGTCAGCAATGCGACACGAATACGTGCTGGGTTTGAATACGATCTGAAGTTGTTCTTTGTGAGCTAAATAGTCAGTAAAGGTCAATCAGCACTGCATGGTGGGTTCCTTAGTGTTGCCCACCTGTTCCCTCAGCATCTCCTCCAGCCCCCGACCATCCTGGTGGCCTCTCTAGTGTATCCATGTCTGTCTTGTACTGGGGAGCCCAAAACTGACCACAGCACCCTAGATGTACTCGTGCAAGTGCTGAGCAGAGGGGAAGGATCTCTTGTCCCAGTGCTGGCTGCATAGCTGTTGATGGAGGGGTTGGTGAGGGTTGCTTTCTCTGCCAGAGGGCACCTTGCTAGTGATGCCTGGGTGTAAGTGCTCTGTTTGATGTCACTGTGTCTATCTTTAATTGAGTAAAGTATTATCTATTTTATTATTAGATTATTATTTATTCTATTTATTTGTGTGTTTATTTGAATATTTCAGGATTTACATAGGTGCTAAATACTGCTTCTAAAACAAGGGCTTGAAGAAATAGTTATAACAGGGCTAGATCCCCACCTCTGCAGATACACTGTCATCTTGGCGTGTGCTTCCAAGTAGTTTGAAGACAATTTGTATGGCCTTTTCTAGCTATGCAGCTCACACAAATATCTGAAGCGTTGGTGTAATAAATTAAAAGCAAACCCTATGCTTGTATATTGTTTTAAGAATAGTAAAGAACAAGTAAAATAAACAGGTCCTGTCTAAAGTGAGGAGTTTCCAGGGATGGGCTAAAATCAGTAAGCACGTGGTGGGTCCTGGCAGAGTGGGCTGAAGTGGCTGGGGGGGGGCCCGAACTCTTCCAGCTGCAGTGCAGGACATGGCTCTGCTCGTGACTGGGTCTGGGGTGCTCGTAGTGGGACTGGGGGCTGGTTTGGCTGTTCCAGCTGTGAGCAGCGATGCTGGAGGACATATTGTAGCGCTGTTCAAGAGTACAAGATTTAATTCCTTGTTTTAATTAAAATGGAGAGCCTGAATCAATAAAGGCAAGAGTAACACTGAAATTGCCTTAAAGTTAAAAGCAGGGTCCATCAGCTGCAAGACTTTTTCTCTGGGAGTGGACAGTGTTGTGGGTTTGGAGAGGAGGAGATCATTCGTTTGGCTTGAATGTGAAAACTTAATCCAATATAATTGGGCATTTTGTCTAGGCAGGTTATGAGCCACACACTCTGTCCTGCGGGATAAAGATTTCTACTTTGTAAATTTGCAATCCCATCAGTAAAGCTGCAGCAGCTTTCTTTGCTCACTGGAGCATCCCTAGATACTCTATGAGATTTATGCCATTTGCTTCAGTGGCAGCTCGGAGCACTTCCACAGATTATTTGTACATTTCATTAGAAATTATTTCCTCTGATCTCCTCAATTGATGGCATTTTAACTTCATTCACTTTTGGGATTATTCTTGTCTGCCTTTTCCAGCATTCTGAGTTGGCCTAGTAATGATAACACCTCTCTCTACCACGTTTGCTTTGCTTGTATCTCAGAGCAGCAAAACTGGGCAGCATCCCTGGAGTCCTGGGGACAAGGTGGCCAGCAGCCTCCTAGGCTGTGTGAGGCAGAGCATGGCCAACAGGTCAAGGGGGGTGATGCTTTTCCTCCCCCAGCACTGGTGAGATATCCACAGTGCCAGATCCAGCACTGGGCTCCCCAGTACAGAAGAGATGGGGACTTACTGGACTGATGGGGGAAGTAGAGGTTATGGAGCTGGGCTCTTCTCAGTGGTGTCCAGTGATAGGACAAGGAGTGATGGACACAAACTCAAATACAATAAATTCTACTTAAATATAAGAAAAAAAAAATTACTGTGAGAGTGCCAGAACACTGGAGCAGGCTGCCCAGAGGAACTGTGGAGTCTCCAGTTAGCTGCTGCAGTTAACCCTGCCTTGAGGAGGGGACCGGATGAGACAATCTTCCAAGGCCCCTTCTAACCTCATCCACCCTCTGACTTTGGGATTACTGTCACTTTAAAAACCCTAAAGATGTAAGGACCTGGGTGTACTGGGAACGGGAAGTATCATTGGGAGCTCAGTACAGACTAAATGCCAAGGGAGCTGAGAGGGGTGCTTGGTCCTCACTATGGTAGCAGTTAGTGCTTCGTTACAGGATCAAGATGGACTTGAGAATTTCAAGTTGCTTGTATATCCTCCAGCAAACATAAGCAATAAAACAATAAATGAGTTAGGGGAAAAAAAACCTAAACCCACAACAGCACTAAAAGGCAGAGGGCCAGTACGGCAGATAACGCATACACAAACACATCTCTGGTTTCAACTAGCTGCAGAAATAGAGATTTTGTTCATGTGTTTTTAGTCTGCAGCCAATCATGACCAAATCTGTGGCTAGAATCAGCCATTTCCATATTCGTCATGGAAACGTTCAGATTAGCAGATTGTAAAAGCAGGGGGAATTTCTTGTTTTGACTGCTTTCCGTACCGCTGCAGTAGTGTTCTGTGGGGATGGTTACACTGCCATTTGTGGGCAAATTCAGTTACATCAGGAAAGGAAAATCAACAAATAAGAGATTAGCTATGTTTGCTCTTTCTTTTCTCTATTCCTGTCCCCAGTGAAAGTGAAATGTAACTCAGATATATCTCAATACCTGAGTCTTGTAGGGTTTAGAGCTACAGGTCCTGGCTCTTACCCTGACTGCACCAGCAGAAAGCAGCACCACTTTCAGGTGGGAATTGAGTCTGTTGAATGTGAGTCACCCAAGACCACCCCAACCTAAGCTATCAAGAGGAGCCTGGCACAACTGTTTAATTTTGCAAGAGCTAACAGCAGAAATTCAATTTGCTTAAAATGTCAGTTGTGCCATTTTCATAACCAATTTCTAGACTTTGTTTTGAAAGAAAGTTTGCGTTGTCCATATCACCTCATTGTCTGAAAGCATCAGATTTTGTGTCTGACCAGCAATATTTTCAAATGTTTTACTTACTACGAAACCACTCAATGTTGGTTGTCTTGTCAGTTTTCATAAGAATATCTGACTGATATGAGCTCCTAAGATTGCTGGCCATGGCTGTGCCCCTTCTGTACTAGAACAATCTGCTCCTCTGCTCAAAGCCGAAAAAGTGATTCAGTAGTGTTTCAAGGAACAGGTCCTGTTCAGCCCTAGACCTACAGCTGCAGGATGGAGATGGTTTTGGAGAGGGGAGCTGCCTTGGTGTTTACTTTGCCCAGCATGTACCATTACAAAACAACTCATAAGCTGTTTAAGGTGGCTTTATTCTCCATAGGCCTTAGAAGTTCATCCGGGAGAAGTGGCAGATTTGCTTTTATCAGAAAGAAAAGCTTTGAAAGTTTCCCTTCTCTGTTCCTCAAAGAAACTTGACAGCCTGCCACTGTTCGGCATCGATGTGTGTCCCCTGAAGACTTGGACCATACAGCCCTGTGTCCTGGGTATTTTGTTAAGAGAGAAGATCTCAGTTCTGCATCCGCTTTCCTTCTAGAGCAAGGAGAGCATCCTTCACCTGGTCAGAGACCTGAGCCTGCAGCTGCTGGAGTGAATGGAGGAAGCAGCTGGTTTGTGTTCTCCTGGCTGTGCCCAAGAGACACTGCACGGCACTGACATCTCATTTTCTCTCCTTAGTCCTTTCTGATTGCCATTTGATGCAGTCTGGCAGGTCAGGTATGTGGTTGGCTGCCTGCACCGAAAGCTGAGGGTTTGACAGGCAGATTTTTTCTAGGGAATTGAGGATTGGACTAGATGATCTTTTGAGGTCCCTTCCAATCCCTAACGTTCTGTGATTCTGTGATTCTGGGATTCTGGGATTCTGGGATTCTGGGATTCTGTGAATTGTCTTTGTAAGGAGTGTACAGAACAGCACTCAGCAACAAAACTGTTTAATGTAAGCATGCAGTCAGAAGGGATTTGGAAAAATTGTGATGACCAATAATCGTTTGTCAGAATACGCCACTTCGTGTGAAACATTTTGGGTTCTCCAAGGTGCAAGAGGTGCACGGGAGGCTGCTTGGTGTCACAGCAGGCGAACAGCCCAGCCTCATGGCTGCACCTGCGGTGGGTGGCACAGAGCTGTGGGAGCTGTTTGCACCCTGCTGTCCCAAGTCCTCAGCAACCTGTGCCGGAGCTCGTGCAGGCAGGGGTTTCCTTAGAGGTGGCTGGGATTTACAGACTTGTAGCTGCTTCTGTTCCCTGCTCCCCCAGCTTTCAGCCAGAATTTCTTCAGCTCCTACAGAGTCACTAGCTCTAAATTTCTGCCCTTGCCTCTTGCTTTGTTTCCTCCTGTCTTTCCTATAAATGCAACTCCTGGCAGCAAGGCAGCATGATCTCAAATAGCTGTTCTTAAGAGTGGATAGCACTGATTAAATTAAAATAAGCTATGTGTGCCCCTGATTGCTTCTCACATGCATGCAGAGCCTGCCTGATGTGCTGTAGTCAGATCCAGCTTGGAGGTTTGGAGTAAAGAAGAAGGGATGGGGAAAGATTGTAGAGTGTGGTATATGTTTGGAATGGGCACTAGGAAGCATTTGGATTTTGGCAAGTGAAAGTACTTAATACTGTAGATTCCAAAAAGCTTGAAAAAACCCCAACCTTGGAACTTAATACTTAGCAGAGGTTTTAGCCAGTTCCCAGCTTTAGAGTGGTTAATGTCACCAAATGTGGAAACACAAACCAGTTAGGGTTGTACAGATTTTTTGAAGGAAAAGTTTATGTGTAAAAAGCAGACCAAGGTAGACCAAAGGGAGTTTCAAACTCGTGCTGATTTTGGTCAAATGTAAGAGGAAAGAACAAAAATATTTCTCCACTCACAAACTTAAAGCCAAAATGTTTCTTTTTATATTTATATAAGCTTTGTTAAAAACCCTGAAGATGGGAAAATTTTTCATAAATTAGGTGGGGTTTTTTTAAACTTAAATGTTTCATTAATCAAAATTTATATTAATTGGGGTTATTCACCAAAACTTTCCAAACACTTTTTGGCTCGTAATTTTATTCTAGTTTTAGATGCTATTAGAGAAGTGTAACTGCTGAAGTACTTCCTTGTGGTGTGGGACAGACCTGGATATTTATGTCAAGCACTGTGTTTCTTATTCACAACCATTACCTGCAGAGTGCAGTGGCACAGTGGTCCAGAAAATTTGGGTACCTGCTCAGGGTCTCTGAGTTATGGCACTGCTCCCGTCATGGCTGTTTGCAAGGTCAGAAACTTCTCCATTTCTGTCTGAGAGGTGTTTCCCAGCAGGTGCAGAGTGCTCCAGGCACACGACGCCCTCCCCTGCAGAAAGGTACCGAAATGCATGGCAGAGCTCTTCTCCGACTGGGAAATGCAGGTTAGAGCTATGTGGTACCACTGCAGCATTTCTAACCAAAGCATATTTACGTTTCCAAGCAAGGTATTTAATTTTTCCCTAAAAAGGGATCTCTTCATTCTGAGATGCCATAGGGAAGGGGAATAACTGTTATTGTAAGATGGACTGTACATTAAAAAAAATAACATTGTAAACTGTATCCAGGACACACGCTTTCAAAATAGGTGAGACAAAAATGAAGGAAGCTGTGCCCAGATATGTCCGCTCTGTGTTTGTGGTCGTCACTGTTGGGTAATGTCTTTGGCCTGGACTGAAAATGATGTGGGTAATTCCTAACTGCGTTAATAAAAGTGGGGCTGTAACTTGTGCTGGCACTGCTGGGGACTGGGAGGGCATGTGGGGCCAGGCCGAAGGGTTTAAACAAACCACAGCAGAACTGAGATTAATTCCACAGGCAGTAAGCGTGGCTGGAGGGGAGGGTCTGTGTGGCAGCAGACACACGTGGGACAGCAGAGCTGCCTGGGAGGCTGAGCTGCCACCCGGAGGGTGGTGGCCCAGGCAGGAGGGGAGGTGGCCCAGCCCGGCTGTGGCACAGGGAAGATTTAAGGAAGACGTAAACTGGGTGACAGAGGTGTCCTTTCCTGGCAGAGCTCTGCTACATCTGTTTGGCTTCCCCTAATCCAAACATTACTTTCTTGACATACTCAACAACCGCAGCTCTTCACACACACCAGTGTTTGCTTTTCTCTTGCTCCATGAAAACCCTTCTTCCCCAGGCCTTGTTCAGTGGGTGGTGGTTGGGGAGTGCCCAGAATTTCCATAGATGGCCCAGCTGCAGTCTCCAGAAGCCAGCAGGTAGGCACAGAACATTTTGTATGTGGCTGAGAGCAGCTGATGGAGAACACGACTGCGAGGATCCATGTTGTGTTTCTGGAGGCAGTTTCCTGGAAACTCAAGAGATGCTGGTATCATTCTGCTGGAGAGTCCTGAGTGGAAATGGAGGGGGTCACCTTGGAAGAGAGGAGCTGAATTACAATGTGCCAGAGATCAGTACTGAACAGCAGGGGCTTTTAGTGTTCCCATCAAATAAATGTTTCTGCCTGTCAAATTTATATGCAGGAAATATGGATGGGACAAGCCATGTTCCCAATATGTAGCCAGTTAGAGCAAGGTTCCAGGAGTGCAGCTTGCATGGTTTGACAGAAATTCTGACCTGGCCCGCCTGCAGCTCGGGGCCAAGCTCCCACGTACATTTTCCCAGGCTGCCGTTGTTCCCTTCTATTGAGTGATGCTACACAACAGCCCCATAGATTTTTTGATTATCAGCTGAAACCTCAGACAAGGCCCCTGACTTAGTGTGTTGAGCTGCGTGAACTGAGGCTCGCTCTCCATAGCGTATGCATGCAGCCCTGTGAAGTATAACACCATTAGCTCCCTGGCTGCAAAATGTCAGGAGCCAGCACAGCAACTGTGAGACAGGACAATTTCCCTTAGGGAAACTGTTTCATCCTGTGCAGGTGAAGCCTGTGATGCACCAGGGAGCATCAGCACCCCTCTGCACTCTTAAGCCTCACAGTTCAAGGGACTTGCACGTCACCATCTGAACTGGGAGCAGTGCGGGAAAGGAAAAAATGGGAAGCAGGAAACGTGAGTGTCAGTGCAGACAGGATTGCTGCCTGCTAATCCCAGTAAGCCAGTGTAATTGAATTGGCACGCTAGTTTACATGCTGCACTGGGAGAGTCAGACGTGACCCCAGACTGTGATACTGGCACCCCAGGAACTGAAAGCATGTCCTTGAGTGGATCTGAATCCCTGTAGCACCGTGTTTGTTTTTATCTAACATTTTAACATGTGAGCTGGCTGAAGGTCTAGTTTGCAGTCCTGTGCATACAGAATTAGCCAGGCTGCGGACATCCAGACAAAGAGCTGCAATACAGCACGAGGAAAATCCTGCCTGGGTGGACAGTTGTATGTGCTGAACGATGGGCAAAGGCAAATGTGTGCAGTTTGGCAAAGGAAATCTGGTCCCACAAGGTCCACTCCTCTTCGTGCAGGCAGCCACCGGACCTGCACTCAGAGCACGTTTGGTGCTGGAACAGAAAGCCAACCAGAGACTGCTCTTTCAGGAAAGTGCCTTTCATTTCTAGGGGTTTAAGGCATCAAAAGGGGCTATTTGCGGCAGCAATTTGGCATCCTCCTTGGCAGGAGAGAGGACATTGCAGCTGAGCTACTGCCCTGTCATTTCTAATCATCTCTGCGTGGAGCACCGGGCTGCATGTGGCTCACCACGGCCCTCCAGGAAAGTACACTGGCAAACAAAGGGAATTTTCTGCTCAGGCATTTTCGGGGCAATGCATCAGCTCTGGCACTTTACATGGACATATCTGCATATTTTTAACTGACACTGCCTTTCTCTTTCCTCTGTCCTGACTACTGATAGACGTAAAGTTCTTGCAGTTGAAAAGTTCACACGCTGCAGGGAATCAGAGTGCTGTATGCTTCCTCAGGCACTGGCTGTAGCTGCTGGTCAAGGCAGCGATGTGCCATTTTGGATGTCATCCACAGCCCAACGCAGAGCCAGGTGAATGGTGTGTAAGTTAAAATGTGGTGCTGGATCTGTTGGAGCAAATGCACTCTCATGTTCTGCGAATCTACGGTTTGTAAAACCTCTGAAGCAAATTAGTTGTTAGACTAAAAGTTTAGTCCAAACCTGAAACTTTCCTTTACCCCACGGAGTTTGTGAGGTGTTTTGGAAACTTTGGAAATGCTCCGACTTTTGTCCCATCTCTTTTCATTGTTTGTTTTTAGCAAAACTCTGTCCCTTTAGAGTTGTGGCCTGAAAATTATTGATTGTGGGGGAATTAGCTGGTAAATGTTCTTAACCTCCACCTGTATCAAAAGCAGGCAGACAGTTGTTAGGAGCTGCTGCGGTGTGAAGTTAGTGACTAGGCCTGTAATCCCCACATGGACTCTGACATCTTGGGCTCTGATCGCTCACACAACACAAAGCCTCTCCCGTTCTGCCTTGGCTGCTTCCCCTTCACCCTGCTGTGCCACTGCTTTCCTCTCACTTTCTGGAGCCGAGGCCAAGCTGATGGCCCTGGCAGAGCTGGGGAGCGCAGGTGCAGCTTTGCTTCTCTGGCATTTCTGAGGGACGTGCTCCAACTTGGAGACAGTGCCCTAAAATGCTCGGTATAGTTTATGGTCGGGCCCTGTATTTTCTGTTAATATGCCTGAATTGTGTGTGTAAAAATAGCTAAACAGATACAAGCAAAGAGTAGAGGCATGTGCGTATCTGGTGTTTTCCACCAGCAAGAATGTTTCCAATCTACTGAGTTCCTGAAAGGAAAAAGCCAGGAACAAGCCTTTGATCATCTCCCTGAGTTTCTGTGAAGAGGTGCTTCCCTGCAGAAGCCTGCACAAATTGTGCTTATTTGCTTAATGTGTGCGTTTCTGGCCTGTTAGCCACAATGTAAAGCAATCTGTTTCAAGAGCTTCACTTCCCTATAAATCAAACTCCTGAGGCAGGACAAGGTGGGGATGATGCTGCAGATTTGATTCAGTTTGTGCTTTCCCTGAGACTTGGCCCAAGGCACCAGGTCTGCCTCCACTGCACCTGTAGCTGAATTTGCTGCTCCGTGGTTTAGAGAGGTGATGCATACAAACCTCAGGGCATCGGTGCTCATGATCATCTTCACCAGCTTGCTGTCCTTTTTTGTGCGATAACTGTTACAGCTGTAGAGTTTTGCCTCAGTTAATTGCTTGTCCCTTGCCTGCTTGCTGTGATTTGGGTTTATTGTAGTTTGTTAAGCAGGATGAGAGAGCTCCCAAGCACATGAGGTTTAGGAGGGTGGGAGGTCAGAGCTAGGGCATCATTATCCCTGGCATGAGTGCTGTTTTGTGCTGTCAGACAGCACAGACTACCTTGCCCAGTATCACAGGAGGTAAAGGCTACACATGTGGATTTGCTGTGGACGGGACATTTGGCTCAAGAGTTCCCTGTGGCTGTTGCCAGTGGCAAAGGGCAAGGATGGCACTAAGCTGCCAGTCTGACCAATCATTCACCTGCAGAAGCTTTTCTCTGCGAAGCAACACTCCTGGTTTCAATCAATGAACTAGTCCCTGATGTTATGTGGCAGCAATAGGATGACTGGAATAACAAAGACCACTTTTGAAGAGAGTGTCCCAGAGTCATGGTCTGCTGCAGTGTTGCCATCCGCTTTGTTTTCTGCCAACGACGAGTAGATTTGTTGTTGCTGGTAGTTCCAGGGCTGCGCTTTTAGAGGCTGCTAATGCTGTTGCGAGGCTACATGATGCTGATATAGCTACAGGCATAGATCTCTTCCCAATCTGGGCCAGGAAATGTTTGTTCCCCATCCTGTGGTGAGAGTTACGACCCTTTTCAGCAGTTCGGGAGAGTTAATTTCTTCTGCATCTCTTGGGTTTAAGAATTCTTTTACTGGATGTGTGGACAGAAGAGAACAAACCAGTTTAATCCTTTGTAGTCAAAGAAACTCAGGACAGTGTGGTTGCTGGTGTAATACTGGTGGATTAAACAGCATTGCAGTGGGACAGCTTGGCGGTCTCCCATCACTGCCTGTCAGGTGTGGTAAGGACCTGTGCTGTTCTGCACCAGATCTGGAGGGGCAAGTGAGATGTCCTGAAGGGTGGCAAGAGAAGCTCCCAGAGCGTGCTGAACAGCTGGAGAAATGCCTCTCGCACAGGGGTGGCATTTCTTGCAGTGGTGTTTTGAGATCAGGAACAGCTGTGAACGGTGGGTGTAGGGCACCAACGAGAACACTTGTGGTCATCACCAAGTGGGAATCTTTGAGCGTGTCCTTTAGTGCAGGAGTGGACAGAGAAGCCTGGGAGCCTGCAGAGCCGGTCTGGGCCAGGTGTGCATGGCAACCAGCATCACCTTCTGAGATCGCGCTGTGTCATTCCTCACAAAATATTGTACAGAGTGACCAGAACTCAGCAGTAGCTGCTCAAATCCTCACATTTTAAATTCTCTGTGCATTTTGTCCTTATTCTGATTTAGGGCAATGCATCCTTAGTCAAGTTGAAGTTACCTCAAGCTAAGTGACAGGGTGAACTAATGTACATTTTCTATTTCCCTGCTGTTCACCTTATTTTTGAGTCTGATCTTTCATACAGCATTTTGTATTTTAACCTGTTTGCTGCTGTGAGAGGTGGTGTGAAGGAACCTGCAGCAGAGAGAGAGCAGCTCAGCCAGAGAGATGGAGGTGTTAGTGCCTGTGCTGGAAAAGGCAGCGCAGTACGACTTAAATAAATTCTAATAAAGTTAATATTGAGGTGGTTTCTAGGTCTGGTTCCCAGAGAACAACACATTTGTTACCTGAATATTTCTTGTACTAGTAAGAGAGCCTCAAATTGATCTGCATTTCATGGTCCACGTAAATGCAGAGATGCTGCCAAAATGGTCTCTTTCCTTCCTCTGATTTCATTGTAAGTAGTCCAGAAAATGGAGCAAAATGTTTTTCCCTGCTGTTCAGTTCTTAGTTTCATGCATATGCATCTCTGGGACAGGCACTCCTGAAGCATGCAGCTGAGAGCACGTGCCCGGAGTCTCTGCAGGCTTGTGGAGCTTTGAAGCGGAGAACTTAAAGCATAAGGAAGATACTTGCAGAATTAAAGAGAATTTAGAGGAACAACAGCACAGATTTTAAATTCCTGTAAATAAGTTCAGTCTCAAAACCAGAGATGAGTTTTCACCTGCCTTCTGCTTCCATTTTAGAGATGTTTATTGGGCTACAATAGGAAAGAAGATATTTACAGACTGAATCTTCTCACAGATGTGAGGAAAATCGCTCGTGGTCCTGTTTTCTGTCGATGTTTGCTGTAAAGCAGTTTGCTGTCGACATCATATTACAGAAGGGGTTTATCAGCGAAGTCTTGGATGCCAAACCTGCTGACACATGGCAGTGTAGGGGAACAGTGTAAATAAGGCGGGCAACGTTATTTTTGCAGCGCTCTAATTACCCTCAACACCTCCATAAAATAGAAATGCAGACTTGTAAAATCCAGCCCCCAAAGTCCCCTTGCTTCCCAGCTGGAACATATGCAGGATTCTCAATTTGAACATCTCAAGCTGGCACGTGTCTTCTTTTCCCTGAGCTCCAGCTTTTAAACTTCAGCAAGTATAGGAAAAATGTTAGCCTGCCTTTTACAGCATCCTCTGGGTCTAGGAGAAAAGTTTGAAGTCGGGAACTGATGGCACAGGAACTTACCAAGTCTTGTGGAGCTTGATTCAGCCCAGAAACATGGGGCTGGCTCTGCTGCAGCTGCAGCTCTCTTCAGTGAGTCCCTTCCTATTTATCGTGAAGTTGCACGCTTGGTGTCACAGACGGGCAGAGGGATGATGAGCACGCAGGTTCATTTACAGACTCCTGCTCCCCTTGGAGGCAATAACCTACTTACAGGAGTGGAAGCAAAATCTCTGTCTGCAGCTTCCTCCAAGCCCTTATGGAGGGCTGGGAAGGGATTTTCTCTTGCCACCTCCCTAGGAGTGGGCCCATGGTACGAGGGGTGGCTGCAGCCCCTCCTCCTGCTGCGCCCTCCCCATGCCCCTGCATGGGGGCTGCTCAACACCCACCCAAAGCTCGCCTGGCCTGGGGCACCCACCCTGAAAAGCAGCATCCCAGTCCCATTAGTCAGCCTGGATTGCCATATCCCAGCACTGTCACCTATGGATGTGTAGCCCTTATTTAGCACCCGGCTTAGAAATACATAACGTTTCAAGCCATGGAAACCTTGTCTTGCTCAAGGAGGGTGAGTGTGGCCCCATGTATCTGATATTTCAGGGATGTTGCAACAACAGTTGCTGGAAAGCAAGGAAGAGGCTTGTATGACAACAAATGGTGTGATCCTTGTTCTCTGGGTAGAAACGGATTTTGTTTAAGAGCTTCCCCTCTAGCAGCCTCCACAAGTCCCTTTAAAGCCAAATAGGACATCTCCTTCTGCACAAGGGTGGCAGGCAGAAGTAGGACAGGGTTTCGTCCCTTTGAACTATTAATATAGATCATAAAAATGTACCAAAAGATATGGGAACTTTTAAAAATGTGATGGAACTCTGGAGATAATTTATTTTTTATTGCAGTTAATATTGCATTTGGTGTAAAACACAAAGCATGTTTTGATATCCCTCTTCCCTGGTGAAAAGAAGGCAAAAAGAAGAATCCAAATTTACTCTCGATTAAAACCTCTTGAACCCCATATGTCTTTTTTCCCTAAAAGGTTGTAAGGATCGGTCTGGCTCACAGTTTAAACAGGTTTCGGTAATGTCCAGTGCACCAGGCGACTCGTGGGGGGTTGCAGGGGCAACTCAGCCTTAGGTTGCCTTGAGGTCCTGTCTCTGCAGAGACGACCCATGGGGAGCTGTGTAGATAGCTCAGCCCTGAGTTGTCTGGTAAGCAGGAAACTGAACAGGGCAGTGCTGCATCATTCAAAGAACCGAAACCTGAGCCAAGCCTTGAAATCCCCAACAAATAATATGCCCTGAGTCCAAATCAAACCACTATTGAATTGCCTAAAAGTAAAACAAAGGTAAGCTGGAGGATTTCTGTCTGGCTCCAAGGGACCATGACAGTACAAAGATATGCAAACGATAGAGCATACAGAGAGGAACATCACCCATGAATAACTAAAGATAAGGGGAACCACTGCTAAAGACAAACACCTCAGGTGGTCTGATCCACTCAGGCACACTGCTGCCTGCTGTCACAACTTCATGTTAGAAATTCATGTTAGATTCATGTTAGAAAGGGGGAGTTACTGCCCCAGCCATGGAGTGATGAGAACCTTCCCCCTTGGTTGGAATGCTGGCCAAGGTAACTTCAGTGGGAGCCCTTACCTGGGGGACAGGATGAACTCAAACCATACCGATGACTGGACAGATTGACGAATTTGCTCCCTCTTCACCCCCACCACTTGGGTCACATTGTGGGTAAGATTATTTACCTCAGCTAATGCCGAGTGATAGATTTCCTCCTCAGGTATATACTTCCTGAGTGTATTTCTTATTTCTCCTCAGGTGCATTTCTAGGTTTCCCTGAGTATATTCTTGGTTTTGCTCCACTGTATTTCTGGTCAGATGGGCTTGTTTATTTGCCAGGTGGCCAGCCTTACTGTGGGCAAGTTGTTGTTGTTGTTGCTAGTGTTTGTGTTTCATAGTGCGTTGTTGTTGGTATTATATTAGTTATAAAACCTTTACTGTACCTGTAGCTTTTTAATTTATCACCAGCAATCCAAAAGAACCTGTAAATGTTGCTGTAAATAAATGATTACTGTTTGTTTCCCAACTTTTGTCTGTCGCATATTCGGTGCTGGCCTCACAAGACCGAATTTATTTCCCCATTTTTCACAACAAAGATACTTTTCAAAAAGGCATTTTTCATTTCTGAAGCCCAAAGAAAAAAGAAAGTGTGGCCAGCCCAACTGAGCATACACTGCTGCTGTCTTCTGAAGGAGTTTTAGCAAGTGAGTGGGATGATAAATCACCCAACATCAGCCTTGGTGCCAGTGCAGAGTTGAAGAGGAACACAGCTTCACTCTGATGTATCCATTTTCTCCCACGTGAGGCAGAAATCATCATATCAGCTATTTCAAAAGAGCTTCTGCATGTACAAATGTATGTATGATTCACAGAATGGTTTAAATATCTGTAGAGACCAGCTCTCCCTGGAATTTTGTCTATTGTGACTCGCATCTTATATCATAAATTCATTTATAATTGTCATCTTTCACTGAAGGAAAATGTAAAATATTTTCAGTAATTAATTATAAATATTAGATCTATTGTCTATATAAATATTAGATCTATTGTCAGCAGCAACAGGTTGGATTGTTTCACTGTAGGAAGGAGACTGTTTTGGCAAGTGACAAGCAAATACTGTAGCATTGTAAGCCAAGTGTTGGATTGGAGACATTACACCCAGTAGCAGTAGAGTCAGGTTCAGCGGTGAGTTTCTAACTGGTAGAAGGTGGCTGTGCTGCATGCATGTGTGAAATGCAGACTGGTGTTCCTTGGAGAAAGCTTCGAACTGGACCTTGTGGGTTCACCAAGATCATGGAAACCAGAGGGGATTTGTGCTCTCTGCTTCTCCAAAGTGTCCGGCAAGTGTTTCTAGAGGGGAGGGTTTGCTGCTGATGCCTGCATTAGCCTATAGAGGTTTAGCCATTGCTGGTTTTTATTACCATATTTCATTACCATACATTTTCTCTTGTTGCTTGCCAAACTAGGTTGCATCCATAGTTTCACCTGAAGTGAAGCAACTGCACTGCCTGAGGCTGTAAATACCATCCCTGCTCGTAATGGCCTGAGGTGAGCTCCCTGGTACCACTGGGAGGTTGCCGTTCACTGTGCACACAGCTCAGAAAGCCGTGTATGTACTGCTTAGAAATGGCACCATTTTCTACAGAGGAAGATTATTGAATTAAGGTCATAAATTTATAAAGTCAAAAGCAGGTTTTTGTTTAAAAACAAGGTATTGTCTTCATTCAAAGATCCTGTCTATCTGTAATATTGCCTGTGTGGTGGCAAATGTTTTGAATATTTGTCCCAGTTCATAGCTTTTTCTATTTTTTTATTTTAATCAAGCATGGCAGGAATAGGGATGATTGATAATTGATAAAAATTTGCAGCTACCCAAGCTCAGAAGTACATGTCCTGTAGCTGAGTATTCCAGTTCTTCTTTTCATCCCTTGAAATAAGCAGATTAGATTTTGCCTGAACTGAAGCCATTAAGCCTTCAAAAGATGAAGTTTCAGTTTATTAAGCTCCTAAAAAAAAGCCCAAGGCCTAGTTGTACCTCTTACTTTGTCTGATGGGCTGTCCTCACTGTTTCACTGCATCCTGAGTTCAGGGACGAACTAAGAAAAGAACACAAGGGAATGAGATTTATGCCCTTGACAAAATCCATTTTTTCACTCCCTTGCTGCCACACGTGGAGGTAACCTGCCTTGGGAGGCCACCGTTGGACTGCAATGACTGAGAAGATCAGAAGGTAACCTGCCTTGGGAGGCCACCGTTGGACTGCAGTGACTGAGAAGATCAGAAGGTAACTTGCCTTGGGAGGCCACCGCTGGACTGCAGTGACTGAGAAGATCAGAAGGTAACTTGCCTTGGGAGGCCACCGCTGGACTGCAGTGACTGAGAAGATCAGAAGGTAACTTGCCTTGGGAGGCCACCGCTGGACTGCAGTGACTGAGAAGGCCAGGAGGTAACTTGCCTTGGGAGGCCACCGTTGGACTGCAGTGACTGAGAAGATCAGAAGGTAACCTGCCTTGGGAGGCCACCGTTGGACTGCAGTGACTGAGAAGGCCAGGAAGTTCTAGCCCTGGGTAACTCTGGGGTAGAAAGGTGTTGTCTTAAGGAGGGTGGTAAGAGGTTTGGACCAGAATGAAGAAAGGATAATGAAAATTCATTCAGAAGGAGCTGCATCTCTGAACATGAGTGTACAAGCTAATGTTTGGCGTGTTTAGGTTTTTAGGTACAACATTAGTCCCTTGCTAAGACAGTCAGTGTTGCCTCACCAGGGTTTGTACATGTTTGTAAGTTTAAATACAGTCTAACAAACAAGTATTATACAAAGTCAGCTTAATACTTCTGTATGGATATATGCAAAATTGCTCCAAGGAAGAAGCAAGACCTTTTTTTCATAAATGGTATGACTTTATATTATCAACATTATTTCTTTATTTTCCCCAGTCTTAGTCAAGGGAAGAGTTGTTTTGGGTTAAGTTTGTAGAAGGAAAATGCTGAAAGAAAAAGAGAGGAAAGCAGGTAATGTTATCAAGATGGCAAGCTCAGCCAAGAAACGGCAGTGAGGCAATTTGCTTCTGTTGAACATGGCCATAAAAGCACACAGGCAGGTAGGATACATCCCAGAGCAGTCAGTGCAGACTCTAAACCATGTGTTGTAAAATTGCTCTGAGATCTTGATTTCAGCTGGAGAAGGAAGAGACCCCTCTGATCGGGGATATTTTGTTTATTCTTACTATTCATGCTGTTATTCTTAGTGCTCTGTCCATGCACCAGAATCGAGGAACTCTCTGCACAGGCAGTGGCCCCTGTATATAGAGAGAGTTTGGATCATGGAAACCTTGAGGTCTATTCTTGTCACAAGCCACATGAGATGGCACACGTGGGGACAGCGGCCGATGGCAGCAGGAGCTCCATGGCATCAGCAGCTGCCTGGCACAGGAATACCCTGCACTCCTGCTGGACACGACTGTTTTCCATGGCTGGATGGTTAAGTACGGCTATAATATGGAGGGAAAAATTAACTCATGTTATACAGCCCACGCTTAAGCTAGTGTGAAAACAGATTCCCAGTGATCCAAATTCCTCGATTTTGGATCACTGGTAGGCTGTGGAGCATGGCTTCTGTCTCTTGTTTTCAGCAGTTAAATTGCATCAACAAACTGCTGAGTTTTATCTATTGCTATAATTAGCACCTGAGTAGGTGAGGAGATGGTCTCTGAAAGCAGGAACAGGATGAAAAGCTGTCCGTGGGATGGGCTGTGTGCTCAGGGTACTGCTGAAGGCTTTTGGAGGCTGGCTGGAATAGCTCTAGGAGCAGCAGGCATCAGGGTTTCCACCGCCTTGCCAGGTTGGTACGGGTTAGGGGGAAAACTTGAAAGTCTGCTGTTTCCTCTCTCATCCATGTGTAAGTGTATGCGGGAGAACAGGACCTTAGATGCTGCATGACTGGCAACACAAGCGTGTGAACATTAATGTTCCTCCTCAACTCCTCCACCTCTGCGTGTCCTTCAGATACATCTCTCTTCATCTCAGTTTCTTCTTGTCCAAAGTCTCTGCTGAGGACAGGTCAGCGAGGACTTGCTGGGGTAGTGGTGCAGAGCTCCCTGCCCTCCTCTGCTGCCGGTGTATTCCCTTCCTGTGCTCCACACGCAGGATCCAGTGCAGTTGTCTTAAACAGTGAAGTGTCAGAGAAGCACACCTAGAAATCGTGACCCGCTCAGCTTGACGTGCGGTGTGTGCAGTACTGCTTCCCTCCCCTCGCTTCCCTCGCCCAGCCCGAGAAGCAGCAAAGTTGAGGGGAGCTGAGGGATCTCCTCTGTGGCTCAAACCAAGACAGTAATTCAGTTGTCAGAGCTCACAGTTTGACTCAAAATAAATAAATATTTTTGTTTTTACACAAAAATAACCCAAAGAAACTTCTCTCTGGAGAAGGATGAGAGTGTTATCCCACTGTCCATGGATACATGTGAATGAGTCACAGGCTGGTAAAACAGTGTGGTGGGATGTTTCCCTTGCTGTGGCAGATGCTCAGTGTCACCATTCAGGTGGGGTTTTGTCGTTTTTCTCCAGGATTAGTGAGCTTGTATCTGTGTGAGATGTCTCTGGAGGCCTTTAGTAAAGTACTTAAGTACTTTCTACTCTTCCTTTTCCAGCTTCAAAACTGCTGTATTTTGATTAATAAAAGGGCCCTGGTGAAGCAGTTATTCCTGATGCAGCTTCTGACCGTGTGCTGTCCTGCTGCCAAAGCTCTGGGCTGGCCTCCAGGCATTTTGGCACTGATTATTTTAATTGCTTCTTGATTTCAACATCCTGCTCTTTTCTAAACCTTTCTTTTTAAATTTCTACTTTTTTTTTCTTTTCCTGCCATGTGATTTTCCTCCCTTTCTTCCCTTTTTGTATTCCTGATCCTCTCTTCTTTCTCAGGATGTTTTACTGTCCCCTTTTTACCTCTTTCCACCTCTCTGTTCCTGCTGTGGGAGGTAACTTGTGACTCCTTCCCATAGCTCTGGTGCTGTGCAGCTCCTCAGGAGAGCAGGGA
The DNA here is from genome assembly GCF_000695765.1 of Mesitornis unicolor. Lineage (NCBI taxonomy): Eukaryota > Metazoa > Chordata > Aves > Mesitornithiformes > Mesitornithidae > Mesitornis > Mesitornis unicolor. Next base: position 32,541 of record NW_010167030.1, read on the forward strand.
TTTCTTCCAGAAGTGGTGGTTTGGAGGAAAGGGGGTGGATTACACCTGAGAGAGTGCCCTGGAATCCCATTCCTCAGCTACCGTTGCACTCCTGGTTTTGGTATTTCTGTTCTCCTCGAAGCACAGCAATCATCAAAAGCGTTTCAAAGCCTTTCTGACTCTGGTTGCCCTTGCAGTTCCCTCCGTGCTCCGGTATTGAGTGGCTTGTGGGTTCAAGGCACTCTGAACCTGTCAGCTGCTTTGCAAATGTCTGCGGGAACTACTGCGCTTCCCTTCTGCGCCAAGTTTCTCCTCCTGGCTTATGTTTTTGTCCTCGCTTCCTTCCACACCCTCCCTTTGTGGAATGTTCAGGTGGCTTCTGGCTTCACCTTTATGCAGATTTGGTTTTTTCCTCACTGCAGGAACTCTGTTTTTTGTAATAGGATTTGAAGTATTCAACAAAACAAAACTGGTAATAAAGTTGGGACTAATTCCTCCTGCAATCCCTCTCTGTGATAGCTTGTTGAAAAGCATTTTCTGCACTGTTTAAGTTTTAAGCACTGGGTCATCCAGGAGGGAGTCAGCTGGGTGCCAGTGCAAAGTACTGAATCACTTAAACCTCACAAAGGAGCTTATGTGGTTTGTGTTTGGTGTAAAAGCTTTGTGCTTGGGCTTTTTTTGGCTGGATTTTATCCCTAATGAGCAGTTTGTAGACATACCTTTCTGATTGGTCTAAAACCTCAGTAGAGAAGCTTGGTGTTCCTACGTTGTACAGGACTGGACAAATTAATCCTCCATAACTACAATATAATTACTTGTGACATTGACGTTTCCCATACTAGTGATTAATTCCTTAATTTTACAGTTTCTTACACGCTTAATATCGCATTCTCGATGTGTGAGAGACTTTTCCTTTTGACTGGTCTTACCAACTTGGCTTTTGATGTTCAGAGATGGCATTTAGCTTGAGAGTTGTTCAGTGCTGCTTGTGTCCGGTGCATGTAACATGGGGAGACTGAGTGACAGCAAATGAGAGCTGCAAGGACGCTCCATGACACTGCATGTCTTCCTGCTCTCCTCACCAAACATCAGCTGCTGCTTTAGGTGAGTGATTTCCACGGTAGAATGAAACTCCGAATATGCTGTGTGTTTGAATAGGCTTTCTTAAATACAAAGACAGCAATTTCTAGGTCAAGAAGTCCCTGAGTCACAAACAGCTGGAGCCTGGGAAGGTATAGCTGTATATTTCCCTTTTGTTCCTAGGCTCTTCCCAAAGCATTTCCTATCCTCATTGTTGTCTTATCTAGTACATATGTTCCTATGTAATTTTTCTTCTTTTGAACTGGATTTTGGTGTTTCCTCCAAAAGCAGTGCAAGTATTTTGTCATACTCCAAATGTCCGGGAGAGTTCAGCTGGTGTCAGGGGCAGTTTGGGTAACACGCCTGTACGTCTGAGATCCTGAACTTCCTCTGTACATAGTAGAATATCTAGCAGACTTGGATTTCATTGGCTAAAGCTTGTGAGAGCACCTGGGAAACATTTAGGCATCTAATGGTGGGTGTAGTCATCTGAAAGATGCAGCCTTTGGAGAGGGTTTATGGTGCTCTTAGGCTGGGAGTGCATAAGCCTTCTGCAGTTGGTATCCTGTGGCCTGTACCAGGGAAGAACCTGAAACGTAAGAGTGGGTTAGTACAAGAAAAGCACTGCAATGTTTTTGAGTTACACCAAAAACTGAAGATCGTCAGAGGCTTTGGTGTTGACGAATTTGCAGCCAACAGTAGCAATGGCTGGTCTTTGCAGTTACTCAAAACTTCAGAGGTGTGTAATAAGTATTTTTTCACTCTTTTCTTTCTATGCAATTTGTATCATGACAGCGATATCTCTCCCTGCCTCTAAGAATACATTTCAAATTTATTTTTCATAAAGTCATTGTAATTGTAGATCTCCGTATGAGAATCAAGGATTGCTTTTGTCGGGGAAACCCAGGGAATGCCAGTTTGGGGGCTTCCTGCGGAGCTGCCAGAGCTCATCTCCTGTAACCTGCTCTGTGTCTAAGAAGCCACTTGCTTCTTAGTCCTCCCATATTTTTACCAGTAGCTTTGCACTCCCAGATAGCCCTGAAATGGTGCTACTGCTGCCAGCCCGCCTGGGCAAGCGACAGGCTCGGGCTGGTGAGCCTGCTGGGCTGCCTCCTACTCCAGCTCCATTAGAGAGGAGCAGGATATGTCAAAGCAGGTCCTTTGCCTTATTGATGCATGTTTTTTCTCTTGTCACTGAGAAAGCGTGAAATCCATTTTTTCAAACATAGTAAGTGTACTGCTCTTCTGTAGCAGGCTTTAGTCGGGCAGCTTGAGAGAGGCTGGCTTTCTGTGGTGGGCTCTGGACAGGAGCTGCTCAGCTTTGGGGAGAAGGCAGAGGATGCAGGAGGCGATGAGCAGCTCGTTCTGTGCCTGAGCTTGTGGCAGGGGCTGGTGGACACAGCTGTGCCCTGTCCCACAGGCTCTTCCTAAGGCTCTGCTCGGCGCTGTGCCACTTTTCCTCGGCTTCCTTGTGTCCTGTAAACTTCTGCATTCAAACCATCTCATTTTAAAGGACATGTAAACCAGAGAAGATTGGTGGGAAACTTCTTCAGCCATAAAGCAGAATTTGAGAGTATTGCCACATTTTCTTCTGTTCCACATAAGGGTGAAACTGAGACAAACCAGGTTTTCAGCAAGGAGAAAGATGAGGGTGTGAGGCAACCAGAGCAACGGCCTGGCAGTGCCTGGGCTGAGACCTCAGTTGAAGCAGGCAGGATGGAGACCTGTACCTGCATCTCCTCTTGCCCAGGTGACAGTTGCAGCTTCCAGCTATTCGTTTCTGTACAGAAAAGGCTAGGCTTGCTCTAGGATGTTTTAGTCTGAAATTGTATTTTGCACCTGCATCTAGAAAGTTTTTCCTAAAAAAAAAACCAAACCCAACAAAGAAAACCCAAACCAACAGCAACAAAAAACACAACCAAAACCCAAACACCTAAAAATTTTTGAGATCAACTTAAAAGGAAAATTGATTAACAGCTCTTTAACTAAAAACAAATTTCAACTGGCTCTAAAAAGACATCCTACCTGTGTTTCCAAATGCAAAGCTCTGCTAGGAGCATCGTGTCCCTGGGAGGCTTGCACTGCAAATGTGTAGGGATTGTTCATGTATGTAACATCCACTGCGTACAGACCTGACATTTAGTTAAAAACCATCTTGCACAGTGAGGCAGAGATGCTTTAAGGCACGTCAGTCTGTTAAATATGAGTTCTGTAAATCAGTCATGGCTTTGCCCAGCAGAAGCCTTTCTGCCTTTACCATGGCAAGTCCTGGGAGGTGCCATGACCACCGGGCTCTCAGGTGCTCAGTGACTTTGGTAGAATGTGTCATGTTTATTGTGGCTGTATTTTAAGTAAAGGAATGAAGCAAAGAACTGGAAAAATATGGTGGGTATTTTTGGAGACTGGGAAGAGCATTCCT